>NC_141706.1:19312070-19354570 GCF_971803275.1 Cyanistes caeruleus
TTTAAACATATTTTATAACTCCATTAGTGGCCTAATTTTAAGTGAACCATAGTAGTATGAACTGATACAGTTTGTATCTAAGAAATTTCTAATGTGTTTTCACCCCTTAACAAAGATAATTCACAGTTTGTATTCCATCATCCATTTCAAATGTCACTATAACCTACATTTATTTGGCATTGCCTACCCATTTACCCATTTAGTTACTTGAAATACCTAGCCATTTTTACCAATTTCTCCTAACTGCTTCTCAAATGAAAACCAAGAAGAAAAGTGGAAAAATAATTTTACATGATGACAGTAAAAGTATAATGTGCATTATGTTCTAATGTCCTGATGACTGACTCCTTCAGTAGGAAAAAGGCTGAGAAATTTTAATTTCTCATACAAATACATCGGCGTTTCTAACAGCAAAACTTCTAGTAGAGATTTTGAGCTTTCCTTGAAGGAATAGGACTCATACAAGAAGATTTAAATATCTAAACAAGATGGAAAACTCTGGATATTTTTCATCACATAAAATATTCCCCTCTATTTTAAGACAGTCTTGATTCTAAGTGAGAATCTCCAGTAGCACCAATCTAATGTCATTATGTAGTGAGGAAAATGTTTTTGTTTACATTTATATAAAAAGGAAAGAAAAGCACTTTGCTTATTAATATCTACTGAATTGTTTAAGAGGATTTTTAAGATACAAGTTAAAAGAATTTCATAATTTCAATTTCTCCTTTTCATTTAATAGTAGACATTCATTAGGACCCACACACTGTAATAAATTATAATAATTTCAAACAAGAATTAAATTACTAGGTACCTAGTGAAAGAGCCATTTTTTCTTAGGTACCCTGTAATCTAACTGTCAGATTTAAAATCTATTCCAAATCAACTCTTCACAACATTCACATTTATTCATCTATGCTAAATTAATAAAAGGTGTGAATAATACTGACAAAATTGATCATTATTGTTCATGTAGATTTAGAAAATTATAAGGTAATCTAAAATATAAAAGGAATTGAGGGAAACTATTACAGTTCTTATAAATAAATTCATCCTTTACTATCTTTTTTAAATCAGAAAAAATCTTCAGCAAGAATTTATTGAGATTGACTAGCAAAGCTATTTAATAAATTGCACATTTCAGAACAGAACTGAGTTTTTTTTTCAAAAACTATTAAAAATTGATGATGACACTAATGTAAAATGAGAGTTCACCCAATATCTTAAAAAGTAATGTTGAAATTCCAAAAAAAGCTACCCACTATGAGAATGATGCAAATATTTTGTAGTTTGAGCCTTGAGTATGCCAAACACCTTCCAGAAGGTCCTGAGTGAACTCAGGTAACATGGAAGTAAATGGGAATTGGGGTCACCCAGAATCCATTGGAATCCAGATCTGACCGAATTCACCAACTCTGTAAAGCAGGCCAACCATCTCTCCCCCTTTATCTTGTAAATAGACGTACAAGGGGACAGCATTATCCAAGGAATTAAAGCTGTTACACAACCATCTTTCCTTACTTTCCACATCTCAGCACCCAGAAGTACACACTGGATGCTATTCCTGCTCTAGTAAATCCAGAGACAATGTCTGTATCAGACTCTCCCTCTCCTTTGCACATTTGCAGTAATTCCTGCCATCTAACCTCAGTGACCCTCTCCCCCCTGACGGGGATCCCTGCAGATAAAGTAAAGCATGTCAACATCTGTTCCCATTCACACCGATTTTAATTTACAAAAAGAGCTTTGCTATTTTCAGAACAGGCTCCAGAGCACAATGACAGATTTAAGGCCTTTAATGGGGTTGCGTTTTGAGTGTGTCAGCGTTTCAGACTCACCAGGACTTGATTCTAAGGGGCTGTACCAAAGGAAGCTGCGGGGGTTTGCAGAGCCACAGAAAGGGTGTTCTCTTCACTACCGTGCTATTTACCTATAAACCCGCTGGCAAAGTTTTATGTCCTTAACAAACCCCTGCATTTTCTGCTTTGAGCAGAAATTTGAGATCACCAGGGATACAACTCCTTCCCTTCCCTTCCCATTTTCACTCTGTGCATTCCTTCTGCCACTACACACTTTTCTAAAATCCAGCATGTATTACGGGGGGGATGTTTTCCAAACTGCTTTCTCATGACAGAGTTCTGTTCTTAACGACTTCTGAACCCACTGGTTTTTGTAAGAGCATAACCAGGACAAAGCATTGTGTGGTTTTTGGGTTTGATAGATTTTTTTTAAAAAGCCCACGGTCCTTGGTCTCTCCTGCTCTATTACAAATATTACAATAACTGTCATTATTCCAAAGTTCTTTTAACTGGTCATTATTTATTGATTACCCTTGTAAATCTAAAGTATTTATTCATCTCACTAGAAAGTTGCAGAGACGCAGACTGTGAGGATCACAGTGGTACAAAAACAATTCAGAGTTTCAGGGAATTTATGGTGAACTCAAATTAGGTTTTTTCCCATGTCCTCAACAGGGTTTAGAGGATTTTTAAAAGATATACAATATGAAGAACAACTTGAAGAAACAATGCACAAGTTGTGTTGTAATCACAGAACAGCTAAGACATGAGCAGCTGAGCAGAAGGAAGATGGGCAGTGGAATGCCATGCAGCAATCAGCACTGTTGACTAATCAGAATTTGAGACACTAGAAGGTAATAAGGGTATTATAAAGAATGGCTTATTGAAGGAGCAGCTGTTTATGTGTAGCTCACTGTTTAAATGAATTCCACTAGATTGCCATGGTATGTTTTGGTTAGAAAAAAAGTTTTACTCGAAAAAGTAAAAAAAAAAAAGAAAAGGAAAAGATAGATCAGCAAGGGCAAGCACAAGGGAGTAAATATCTGGGTATCATGACCACAAGTACATAAATAGAAGCAGTTCTCTAGGTGCTGGGGAACTCTAAAAAATTACATAAATTCAGTGGCCCTGGAAGTTACAAAAGAATATTCATTACTTAGGCAAAGCTTAAATGTCATCTTTGTTAGCCTCAACCACTGAGCGTTGTTGCCATGGGCACAAGAGCTGAGGTGGTTATGGAGGGTAAGAGACAAAGAGGAAAAAACCAAGGGAAAGTATAACTAAAACCAACTACAGAGCCATTTAAAGACATTTATATTTGCACCAGCAGCCAATAAACACAATAAATAAATTCAACCTCATTTACAAAAAAAAAAAAGCCAATTTTATTATCCCTTCCCATAAACATAGTAATAAAATAGTGCTATGATTTCAACTAGGAAAATCTAATTAAATAATGTAAAAAGACCAAAAATAGAAGCAAATTCAAAATCGCACAAGTGAAAGCAGAAACTCACCATAATGCTCAGACAATAATCATGTTCAAATCTATGTGCCATAGGGTTATTCAATAGTTTTTTGCTTGCTTGTTTGTTTTCGGAAACCAAGCTAAAGTTTTGCTTTTCAAAATATCTTTGAAGAGTTGGGAGCAGGAAGGAGACTATCTAATTGTAGTTGAAATTTATCATAATCCATTATTTAAAATATTCTACTTTGGACAGCAAGGGCTTGGTAATATTTAAAAGCAGTCAGCAAGAAGTGGAAACTCTGGTATCTTTTGTAACAGTTCACATGTCAGACTGGCGAAGTGCCCACAGTGTACGGCAGAAAAATCTATTTAATGTCTGCCCCACAAGGCGACATGAGGCTTGATTGGCAGAAAGCAGAGAGTGGCTTTTGATCATGTGTCCTAACAAGCAGTTCCAGCTCCTGTCTCTTCGGCTGAGCGGCTCCACATTACCTATTCAAACAGAAGTGACAGGCCACTGCACTACTCTTTGGCTCTAGTCTCACGCAGTGGGAGCTATGCTGGAGACAGAGCCACTGATTAAATATATCACTTTTTCAAGACAAGCAGGTTGTCTGAATCAAAGTTGGACAGAATAGACTCAACATTATTAAAAGAGGATATAAAACTGGAGTTGAGTGATGTTAGGCCAGTGTGTACAGCCTCAGGGATTCACAGACTGACAAGGGGAATAAGGAACAGCAGAACTCATAAAGCAGGGTCAGAAATTAGCTGTGACACCTTGGCCATTTTCCCATCACTTCAGGGCCACTGTGTTTCAAATCCTATAGTCTCTTTTTTTGGCCTTTTTTTTAATGATTTTCTGTGTGGAAAGGACGAAGGAGGGTGTAAAAATCATTAACTAGCAAAAGTTGCAAATTGCAGTTTTACAATTAGATATAAAACATTAGCCACATTTTGCCACCTAATATACTCTGTTTTCTAATTAGATTGTGCCTTTTTTCCATGTGTTCTCATCAGCCAAATTATTGTCATCAAATAATTTGTTGATACAGCACTGGCTACCCTTGCTCTAAGGAACAACCGAAAGCTGGGGAAAATGACTGAATAGAGACGCTTATTACATTGCCTTGTTAGTTCATTAACAAATTGGTTTCATTTTTGAGGTCACATGTCTGGCCACTGTCTGTTGTGTTACCTGATACACAGACACAAAAGGGCAACAGACATGATTCTTTTTCTAGTTATTATATCACAGAAACACCAGATACGCTGAAACCGAGTGGAACCAATGCTCCAAGTAAATTTTTAATTACAAGTATAACTGCAGATGTAACAAAACCTATTAACAAAGATGCAACAACCCCATTTAAACAACTGAAAACACAAACAGTCCACAGAGGGAACAGAGGCTGAGGCAAAAGCTTATTTTACTTAGTGATACATGTGCATGCCAGACCTATAAAATTATTTCTGGGCTATTCAAAGTTCTGTGAAAAAAAATTTAAATTATAATACAAATTCTTGACAGATTTTTTCCAGAACTACTCCTGCAGTAATTCTATTGAAATTAATAGAGTCACCTCAGGAATAAACTTGGTTCAATATTTATTTTTCACTATGGCAAGTTCTTCTGACATTTTAACAAACCTCTGCTCGATGTGTTAGTTTTTGTTTCACTGTAAATATTCAAAAGTAATCTGCTTGCTACACATTTAAGATACAATAAGGACTGCTAAGACCTACACTGAGAAGCAGAGCTGTTTTAAATATTGAATATGCAGGTAAATTTTAAGATAGAGTAGAAAGAGCTGAATCTTGTCCTCATGCATATCCTGTAACACACAGAGCATAGCTATAAATGCAAACAGAAATCATTCTTAAAGTGGTGTTAGACTAAAGAATTCAGTACAGAGCCCTCAATGTTTCTGGTGTCACTGCAGGCTCTCTAAGCTGTAGTGTTCAGGCTTCTTCCAGATGGGCGAAAGAGCCTGCTTGCTTCAACATTTTCAAACAAATAAAAGACAGGAAAGTATTCAAGATGGGGTTTTTTAGGTTCAGTGAAGATCATGATTTACCATAGAGGGTGATGTCACATCAAGTTCTGTAAGAAATGTGAGCAGGCAGCAGTGCATTATAGCTTCATGTCAAAATATGGCAAATGGTTATGTAAAGCATTAAGTAAAGCAGTTAACAAAAAAGAAGATGAAAATAAACAGCCATTCATACATAGGGCACTGTGCCCAGAAACTCTGGGCACCTATGTAAGTAAAACTAAAAATATATTATGATTAATAAAAGAAAACAGCTATTAGATACATTCCAAAATGCTAGGCTGCAGAACAAGACATTTTGGAACAGCTTTACTGATTCGCAGCCCATGCTAAAGACAGACCCAAGACTGCAACCAAGTGAGCACTGCTAATCAGGACAGAGCAATGCTAACAGGAGCTCTCTGCAGATGTTTACACAGTAGTTGCCCTCAAAACTCTATTTAACAAGGACTAGTGCACTTGCTTTTTTCAGGAATATCACAATCTGAACTTTAAAAAAAAACACCACTACTTCTTTATCTTACTAAAGCAGGACAGAAGAGGGTGGATTTTGACACATTAACAACTGCTTCATTTTGGAGATCATTGTGCCAATGAGCAAATAAGGAAGAAGCCTGGCTACAAACAGGAATTAGAAGGATTCCTCACAGTCCAAAATACATTTGTGAAGCACAGAAATATGTAATTCAGAACACTGAATTGTGCTTTTTTTCTTGGTTTTCACTTTGTCCTCATCAGCTACGCACAGGGAAGTGAGAGCACAGGCGCAGGGCTAAAACTCAGATTATCCAAGTGAACAGGGCTCAGCCAGGGCTCGAGCAGAATTTCAGGAAGTATCAGACTTCATCATAATAAAGTTCTTCTTGGCTTTAAAGGTACTAGCTCAGTCTTACAGTGCAGAACTAGTGGCCTTAAAATAAATCACATTTTGGACCACACTTAGGGTGCTGTGCCCAGTTCTGGGCTCCTCAGTACAAGAAAGATATGTGACAGGAGAGAGTCTATGAATGGGCCACAGGGCAACCAAGTGGCTGGAGCATCTCTCACATAAAGAGAGGCTGGGAGCACGGTGAGGCTGAGAAAGAGCAGCTTCCAGGGGATGATATATAAATATCTGATGATAGGAGTAAAGACAGATCCAGGATCTTCTCCATGGTGCCAAATTACAGGCCCAGAGGCAAAGAGAACAAACGGGAAAACAGGAAATTCCCTTGAACCAAAAGAAAATCTTGCTTATCGTAAGGATGACCTAACACTGAACAAGCTGTGGAGTTTACAGCCTTGGAGATACTCAAAAATTGGCAGGACATGGCTCTGAGCAACTCTGTTGTAGGTAATCCTGCCCTGTTCAGAGAAGCAGTGCCTTCCCACCTCAGCCACTCCACAATTCCTTGATTCTGTGTAACCTATAGCAAACCAAGTGAAGGGGAGCAAAGATAGACTGCCACTAAAATAATTACAGTAAGGTTCTTTCTCGGGTTGGCTGATGCACTCAAAACAAGCAGCAAGAAAGCTGCTTTTCATGATGACATCATAAATTTTATAATGCTGAACTGAGCAGTTCTTTGTAAAAAAGGATAAATTCAAAAGCCAATGCCCTCCCTTACACTGTAAAGTAAGATTTCCAAATTTTTAAGCTCCAATTCTTCTCATTGTAAATTTCAGGGAAAATAAAATTGAAAAAAAACCAACACAACAACTTAAATGAATATTTTAAATAGAAAAAAAAATAGCTACTTATTTTTTTCCTCTCTAATTCCCACTCATATTTAATAATACACAAAAGCAACACAGACATTGAATGGATTTAGGCTCCCTGTTAAGAATATTTGTTTGGGGTTAATTAGCATGGCTGAAGACTAATCTTAGTAATTGCTTGTTGCTTCCACTGGTGGCAGGTTTTCTTCACAAACAAAGTGGTATCTTGGAGTTTCAGACTGAAACAGAAGTGAGAGTAGCTACTCTCTCCACTGGATGAACAAGAAAGCCTGATCATGCAACTGCCTCATGCAGCCAGGCAGCAAGTGCCTCTGTCTCTACTGTGGCAACCAAATAAAGTTGTCAAAATTATTTTTAAGTAATTATAAGGTATCTAAACCAAATACCATATAGAAAAATAAGGAATATATCAGCATTTGAAATGTATATGCTGCTGAGCATTTTTACTGTCATTTCTTTAAGAAAAGCAGATCTAATTAGCTGTATCTCCAAAGTGTGCACCTAGCATTTTTATTATGTATTATAACATTTTGCTTAGAGTTGACATTTTTATTCTGACAAGCACTGTCTGGAGAGCTCTCAATAAATAATACATTTACAATTTTCAGTAAATAAGCACTGGACACAAATCGTTATCCTTACTTACAGCTGCCCCTCTCTAATAGTGCTTTTACAAGTAAGGTGACTATTCAGTCTAATGCAATACTCTAGTGCTGGGAAGATATTTCCATTCATTACCTCAGTCACAAGCACTTAAAGCACTTTTAGGCCCTGTTGCAAAACAGCAGGAATGGGAAAGCAAGTAAGGCTAACTAAAACTAAAGTCCATCACCAAAGAAACCTGAGGCCATTCACCCTCCAGAACTTTGAAAATACAATGGCAAACAAGATCAGCCATTTTCAAGCCAAATTTTTTCCCTTGTATCCTTTTATTTATTTACATTAGCAATTTTAGGATGGGAAATAACACAGTCTAGTCCCTACTATTAACTTGATGACTACAAAAGGTATTTCAATTGCCATTTTAAAGCATGATCTGATCATAGCGTTGTTTGTGTCACAGAACATCAGAAACCAATGAAGTTTGAATTTATTTTTCTGCTGCCAAGATCATGCAACCAAAGTAGCTCTCCATATTTATACAGCTATTTACTCACTTATAGTCTCTACCACAGAGCTCAATGTCAGTTGTACGTATTCATACTGATCTTGCCTTTTTTACTGCCCTTAGGAAAAAGCTGGCTTTTAAGATACCCTTTTCTATTAATGCTTTCACAATACTAATAACATACAAATAGTGTAAAGATAGCAGATGTTTGACCTGTCTAAAACAGAGAACAGAAGTGTAGAGAAATATAGTGCAGAAAATTATATAAGATGGAAGCACTGGGACAATTTATCATGCAATAAAATAGAAATTAAATTATATCTAACACTGAAGAAGGTCAGAATTGAGGGGTTAATGTGGAATTAAAGAAAAAATAAAAATGAGATGATCCCTGAAGGTAAGACATTGGAAAACACATCTCTGGGGAGGAACTGACTGGAATGGTCAGTAGATGATGGCAAAGAAAAGATTTCACCTTTTTCAGTATAATCTGTCCTGTTCGGGGATAATGAGAACAGGGTAAAGACACAATTGTTCCAATGAAAAGGATTTTATTCATCTCACATATTCTAGGTTGAATAAAGATGTTTCTTCAACATCATATAAGAATCTCAAAACAGTGAAAGCAAATACCTGCTCAAAAATAAAGAATTTTTCATGGCTAGAATGGATGTTCCAGTCCTCAGAACTGAGTCCTGAATTTCAGACTCTTCCCGTATCAGGATCATCTCTGTTTACCAGAAAACGCAACAATTTTGTAGAGGTGCACAGGTACAAAGCCTTAAACAGAGAACAACCTGCATTGGAAAACTGAACCTCCAGGAAAGTAGAAACTCCATAAAATTCCATGGATCCTACACCGATGTAAATGTCAGACAGTAACCAAAGTGTATTTTTTTCCTGACAGGTTCTCAAATGGCTACCATCAGACCCATCAACTTCTTGCTGATGATACTGAATAAGAACTAAGAGGGGACATGAAAACCTCTTAGCAAAGCAGATGGCCTAACTAATCTATCAACGTATTCATGTAGATCTCGTTCTCCATGATACCCATGTAAAAGTCTGTGCTATTCTCCATTTGTGGACCATGAATGAATTCCAGGACCAAGAAAACTGAATGGAAGATTCCAAATGTAACATGAGACATACTCAAAAGTGCTGCAAAATTCTTGTATCCACACAGAACCTGGGAGTAGTGATTAGATTCTCAAATGCTACAACACTGGGTAAGACTGTAGTGTAAGCAGCCAGATAAACAAAAAGATGAGGTGGAAAGATGACAATATGTCCCAGTTTCTTAAATAAAAATTGAAAGACAGCATTTAGTCACAAAATACTATTCTGAAAAATTTAAAGGACATAAGAAAGTGGATAATCAAAAATGCCTAAATTCTCACTCAGAATGATAAATAAAAATATGAGACAAAATATTAATGGCCAGACACAGTATGGTTACACACATTGAGTCTCTCTTTGCAAAAAAATAATAAATTTTTAAATGTATGTTTAAATGCATTCTACATTTCATTAAACAAAAGAACATTAATGGAATTAATTTCTGATAGAAAAAGCAAATACAACAGAGAGAAGGAAAATAGGTTGTATCTTCTTTTAGTTACCAGGAAAATAACCCCTAGAAAACACTTCCTTTGTGGTAATGTTGCAAAATGCTCCAAAATTACCTTAGCTTAAAACATTAAGACATAGGAATTCACTGTAGAATTCAACAAATGAATCCTTAGAAATTTTATGATCTACAAAATGTCTATAAAGAGAAGAATATTTTTTTTCTAAAAAAGCTGCATATATAGCATTGAAAAAGAGTGACCAAAGTGATTTTACAAAGATAATAGGAATTTAAAAAAAAAAAGAGAAAAAATAAGTTGCATTTAATTTCATGGTAAGGAGGTAAATAATGGAAGAAAACAGCAATTTAGGAAAATATGCTTCGTATCTCTTTTTTAATTCAGTCTGAGTCATCTATTTGTTTTCTGGACGCTTGGGCTTTTGCATTTTTATTTTGGAAGCATGTCTGTAGTTTAAAGAGAAATTCTCTTTCTTAGATGCCACTATATACGGCTTCCAACAAAAAGCAAATAAAAGTATTAAATTAACTATATGCATAACTGATTCTGAATTTTCTTGATTTTTAAGAAAAGGGAAACAAGATACAGATGGTACCGAGCAGATATGGCTTTTTCAAAGGTGATGAATAGATTTGAAAGTGAGTTTTTCATATCCAAACAGAAACGCCAGTAACCATTTGCAACTTTCATGGGTATTACAAAACACAGAACAGTAGCAATAAGTCATTTTTATTGATTACTTCGGGTAATCCTAATACCAAAACCCAGTAACATTTTAGACGTCTTCAACAAAATATCTGTATCCATAAAAAAAATAAAAAAGAAGAAAGAGCAGGGGTCTGCAAAGACCAAGTGTGTTTGGACAGCCAGGGATCATGCCTTCATCAGCGGAAAGTGTGGGTATTCAGCACACCGTAAAACAGATAACTTGAATTGAATCTCTGCAAAAATTCTGAAAAACATTTTAAAATATTCACTGACCATAAATGGTCAGCAGTTCACTTCTAGGACTCATGCACCAAAGAAAACTCCTGACATGAAAGTTCCTCAAAGGTTGTGCTTAAAATTATGCTAAAAAACAAGTATACATGTCTGAAGTCTGTTCTCAGCTATGGCCAGCTTAAAACAAAGAATGCAAAACTGAAACTCTCCATTCATTTAATACGACATAATACACAGATTCTTAAAAAAAAAACAAAAAACAGCCATAATAAAAAAAAATATAAAAATTAAAAAAACCCAAAACCTAGAAAATAAGCAATTGCAACCAAAATTGTTTGCCAATGGCCACTTAGAAACACAGTATGTGAGGGTTTAAGTTTACTTACTTCCCAAAGAAATTAGCAGGAAATTCTTGGATCTGTATGTGCAGTATTTCAATATACTTATATTACATTCCAATATAATTATTGAAATGATAGAAAGCTTTGTAGGGGAAATGTTAATCTATTTAAAGTCAATACAACAGAAAGTGTTCAGTTATTATTAACTCATGAAGCTGGAGAAAAAAGAAAACAACAAAGCACAAAATTAGAAAAAACACCACTACTGAGCAATGTATTAAGATTTTCCCTAATGCATATAGAATTAATAATACGTGTAAACCCTTAATTTTTTATTTAGATATCCACCCATATATCCTCCTATAGAGAGAGGGTACAAACAGGTGCACATGACAGAGAATAGATGGAAATTTATGAATATACTACTCTTTATATCTATGTTCGTTAGAACGTAGTTATATACATACATAGAAATATGTATGAATATATACATACATAGAATTATGTATACATACATAGAAATATTTACCATGCATACATAGAATACATATGAATACATAGAAACAATGCATACATAGAAATCTTTGATCTCTTAATGTTCAACTATGGTCTTCAAGGAGGAAACAAGAATGGGAAGCACTTCATAAAAGGCTTGTGCTAGAATTGTGCACTGGGCTTGGTTGAAAAATGAGACTGTATACATTGCTCAGAATCAAGGTCAAAAGTGAATTAGGAATCCAGGCCCTGAGTAATGAGGGCTTAGCACTTAGCAGAAATGACATGCCCAGTTTCCAGCTCAGAAGTGCCAGCTGACCTGCCAACCTAGCATTCCAGATCTGAAAGGGGGAAATCTGTTCTCCTCGTTACAGACAAGATGTGTACTACTAATTATTGCTCCTAGAGGCTTATGATGAAGTACAGTAGGATAGTTGTCTGGAAGCCAATTCTCAGCATAGAATTCAGGCAACCCAGGCTGTAAATCTATCTCACAAAAGTAACATAAGCAATATTCAAAAAGAAAAGTCTTTTACTTGAAGGGGATAGAAAAGGAGAGAAGCAGTTAGACCATATTGCCTAACATAAACTCTTAATTTTGAGCTATCTAGAGTTTTAATACTTGATTGTACTGTAGGTTACTTCCAAAGGAAAAGGCCAGTAAAACAATCCTTTGGCTCATAGAATAACTAAGATGAATATACTGAAGTTATCCAAGAGGCCCTAGAGTCTAATGTTATTGATTAAATTAGACACCTGTTCATTTCTGACCTCTTCTGTCCTACGAGAACACGTGTCAGCAAAGTCTTTACATACTCAAATTAACTCTAAATATTTGTAGCATTCTTTTCTTTTTCAATTACAATTTTGTCATCAGTTTTCTCATTTCCAAATCATTACAAATTAGGGCACAGGAGTGCCTTACTGTATAAAAAAATGCAAATACTGGACCCCAAAGTAAAAAAATATGTTGTTTATTCTGTAATGTTGGTAATCTGTGTTCGGAATACAAATAAAGCTAAAAACATACCTAAGCTATATTCCTGTGTGAGGCACCCGTGTTCCCACACCATACACAAGACATGACACTGGCTGAAGCACTATTATTAAAGAGAGATTAAAACAGCTGTACATTATGCTGAAGCACTCACTCTTCCCTTTACAAACAGACGGTCATGGATTACAAGCAGCACTTGACCATTTAAATCACTACAACAACCAGATTTAACCAGCTGGGCCATATTCTCTTAGGCAATGCCTGTTGACCTCCTCAGTCACAGCTGCTCAGATGAAATTCTCATTAGACAACTTATTTTCAGGAGCCAAAGGACTCTGATTAAATATATCTATTTAGACACAATCAAGTCTTCCAGTATATATCCTCTTTCCAGCAATATGAGGTACAACAGAGACCACAAGGAGTATATACAAGCATGTCAGACACCTAATATCGGAGTCTACAGCACGAAGTATTTAAGTATTTGACCCGAACAACTTGTATTTCTCAAATTCAGATGATATGGATGGACCAAAAAGTTACTATGTAACAATATTAGAAGAGACTTTTCGTTGAGCTGGTGTTGGGGTTAGGTCTGATGACTGGAATTCTTGAGTTCTTTACTCCACATTTAACTCTACAATTAACTTGCCATATGACTGTGTGCCAGCCCAAATCCCACAGCTACATCAGTGGTCAAGGAGGTCATCCCTATAAATAAGGCTAACATGAACTATTACACTCTTTTAAAGGAGATATGCAGGACTTAAAGCCCCACACCACAGTATACAGTAGAAACACATGCCTTTTCTCCACTTCATTCATTAAACCAATTATATTATTCTCTCTATTTATAAAAAACTCAGCAAGTATTTTTCATTTTGGGCAAGCAATTTTGTGACAGGGAAGGGCTTAGTACACAAAGGGCTCCTCAATTTCATTGGTTGCATACTATTTTAAGAAAAGGACTGCAAAGAAACATATTTTAAAGGATAGGTGTTAAAGAGCATGATGTATGGTGTGTGATCAGCCTATTAATTAGTTTGTTCAAAAGACACTGTAAGGTGGCAAATCAACTTCATAATCTCAGACCTCATTTCTCCAACTGACTTCACAGAGCTAAAACAAAGTTCAATCTTAAAATAGTAATTATTTTTAAAACATTTTATTTTAATCAAACAAGTATGGAGAGTACTTCTTTTTAATTCAGAGAAACCACTGAATACTGAATCGGGTATTCAAATACGTTCTAAGAATTTAGATATTCCTAGCCTACACAGAAGTTTAGAAACACTGAACTTCTTAAGTGCAACATCCTGAAGAATTTCAAATCTTTCTTTTAATTATTTTTCTGCATTTATTTATATGCTACCAGTCAGATGTTCATTGATTATTTTCTGTTAAGCATAAGTAATGAATGGGAAAAAACTTGATGCAGAACCATAAAGTCATCACAGAATGGCCTGGGTTGGAAAAGACCTCAAAAATCATCTAATTCCAGCTCCACTGTGGTAGGCAGAGACCCTTTTCATCAGACCAGGTTTCTCAGAGCTCCACCAACCTGAGCTTCACTTCCAAGGAGGGGTGTCCACAACTTCTCTGGGCAACCCGTGCCAGAGCCTCACCATCCTCACGGCAAAGAATCATCTCCTAGTGTCTAATCTCAGCCTAACCTATACATGAAGATACAGTCAAGTACCTTTGAACTTACAGGCAGACTTTCCATTATAATGTGGTCCATAAAAGGCAAGATTATTTTATAGATCAAAAATGACCTTTATTTCTCTGCTGATGAGGACACATAACGTGTAAGGCTCTGACTCAGAGAGAGGGATCGCTCTGCTCTGTACTCTTAAAACAACCAGTGTATACTAATATAAGGGAAGTGCAGAAAATTCTTAAGAACCCACAGAAATAAGCTATGAAATGCTTGAATCCCTACAGATAGATGTTATGTTTAAACTTTCTGATGCACATTTTTATTAGCACACCATCCAGTACACTCCTGGAAAAGCCTTAGCTGTGGTGTCAATATAATCAACAGCAACTTGAGCACTCCCGCAGCAAAGTACGAGCCAAGACCTTTGATTAGCATGGAGTGTCGAACGACTGCTACTGACTGCAGAAAACAACTTTGCCAAAGTAATATTTAAAATAGTTTTCCTAGCCTAACCACCAAATCTAAGAAAGCAATTTTTAAAAGAGTGATCTTTACAGCTGAAAACAGACAGATGGTAGTAAAGAATCTGGGACATTCTCTCTTTAGAGATGTTTCACCAGCTTCAGAAAGGACACCTATAGAACATACTGGCATTTAACAATTATGCCAAGAAATTTAGAAGCCTACTTCCATCACTATATTATTTTATCCCATATTTAAACATATTATTGTATCAGCTTCAATTTTAATTGAAATCTGCATTGCTGTATTAGCCAAGGGAACTTAGAGTGCACTGTTTGAAGTGTACTGTGACCATACCATGAAACTGAGGAGTCAAAATAAGTCTGAACTCATTCAAATTTCAATTAAAAAAAAAAAAAAATTAAAAAAATCAAATCACAAAGTTTTACTGCCTTTTGGCTTTGCTACATTATAAATATTCTTCCTGGGTTATTTTTAATGCCACAAAAACAGAACTGGTAAAAAATATCTCAGAGAATCCACACAGATGCCTCCACACCTGTTTTTCTATTTCAGAGCCTCCTGCTCTCACAACTTCCTGATTCAAACTCACGTATGAGCTCACAGACTAAAAGGTATTGTAGAATCAAGTGAGACTTCATTCCATTTACCAGGAGGAGAAATTTTCATGGTGGGTCCAGGCTGTTTGTACATGTACACTGATAAACCCACTCTCCAATTCTTTTTGTTTCCTACCACAGCCAAAATCTTCACAAAATCAATGAAAGTATCTGAATAAGGACTGGCTACATAAACAGGCTTAGCACTCAACAATTTGTCCTAATTCTTATCTCTGTTTTAATACTTGCAACAATATCTGAGGAGACTATTAGAAAAAAACCAAGAGATTTCTTCCTTTGTAATTCTAGCTATATAGGTCAGAACCATGTATTTTTACACTTAAAACTGTTTCCCATTCTCCTAGTTACAGATGCTCGGTTATTAAAGGGATGAAAGATGAGAATTTTGAAGGCAAAACAAACCAGCTCATGTTTTATTCATTCTTATTGTTTAAAATAAACATTTGTCTTTTAAAAGGAAGAACAAATACAACTGAAGAATATCCCTCAAGTCCACAGCCAGTTAAGAATTCATCATAACCCTTCAAGTAAGAGTTCAGTTTTCACCAAATCTAATATTCTTGCTTTGACTCACAACCAAGACAATTTTAAAAGTTTTTAAAAACTGGCAATTTGTCTAAAATCCCTAATGGATCTCAAACTACCATTGCCATGGAAACCTGTGAATAACTTTATCCTTGCCTTTGCCAATTATGCAGTTTTATGGCCCCCACATCCTCTATGCCATAAAAATTATGGGATTGGAGGGGTGGGGAAACTACATCAATCCTATCCAATGCATACCTTCTTGCTCAGTCCTGGTCATTTCTTCTAGTTTCTTCTGTTTCAGTGTGTCCACCACATCTGCTAGGCTTCCCTTGCGGCGCTCTGGTGTTCCAAAATTAACACTGGTCATTAGCTCGCTGCGGTCACGACCTCCTTCGTCGGGCTTGTTTGGTGAGGTAGAGGTATTTCGGAAGGAATATAGGGAACATAACTTATTACTCTCTGACTCCTGCAAAGAAACAAAACTATGTCAAAACATAGGCTCTTCCCTCATGGCAGAAGGATCTCAGGCAGGCAAAAGCTGAAAGAATTATTTATTAGTTTGTAATAATAACAAGCCTACATATCTCATTCAGTTTATAAATTGAGCATTATGATTTTTATTTCCTCATTTCAGCGCTTTTCATGGGCACTTTTGTCCTTAAGTTCAGTTCTCTCCATGTTTCTAACATTCAGACTTCATGCCTTTGATAATCTTCTTCAAGGATTTCCCTCATCAGAAACAAGCCATTTTAATACTTTTCAACAATGAATGTGTTAAGCTTTTACAGTTTTCTGTAGTTCCTTAAGGACAATATGTATGGCACTAAGGAAGAAGGTACATGCAAGGACAAATTACTCCTGAATAAATCCTCAACTAATGGAAAACAGCGTGACTTCAAAACTAGAGAAAGGTTTAGGCCAACAGTGACCAAGGAGGAAAGAATCTACTTCACAGTTAAATAAGGTTAATAGTATGTGTGTATCTATGCATATTCACTGTCCTTTAACTCAAATTTAATTTTTTCTTAAAGAATGAATGTTATGATGCTTCTAGGAAACATAGGAAAGAATGAGCAAGAAAATGAAGTTGTGACAAAACAAGTCATATATGTATGGTACATATATGGTATGGTCCACATGTATCAGGTGTTACATAGACAAAAAATATAGAAGTTAAAAGGGTTCATCTTTTCTGTCAATAGACAATGTTTATTTGAGCAAAAATTAAAATAAAAAAAAGGCATCAAAAAACAATGAGTAATGACAATTCTCCTCAATTTTGTGATATCACCCAACAGTGAAGCCCTTGCTGAACTTCTGTGGCTCAGACTTGTCATTCTCCCAGTTATATTTGCAACATTCACTGCATCTCTGCTTTCACAATTTCAAGTAAAAAGAGAAGTAGTTCTTGGATTAGTCCTCAAAATCTCAGCCACAAGAATTTCTCACACACTTCTCTTTCCAAAATTACTCTTCTATTTTAATTTTTAATAATGCCAGGCTAGGAGTGTTAAACATTTGGGGAAAAAAACTACTGGGGTTTTTCTGTTTCCTTATGGTATGCCTAGAAATATTTGTGTGTATATTAGATTCCATGAAATGTACTTTTTTTTTTTTTTTTAATTTAAGAGCAATAAGAGTGGCAATACATTTAAATATTAAGAGGCTAATTAATAGTCTTGTCAAAAAACATTCTCACAATGCAGTGTTCCCCATAAAGATAATATTCCTACTACTTTATAAGCTGAAAGTACCCATCATCAGAGCACTAAAAAAAACTTGTGTTCTGAAGGCTAGAAAGCATTAACCATCAGCAGCACCACAAGACACAAATCTTTGCTTCAGTCTGGAAGAGATTAAGAAGTAGCTGTGCAATGTAATAGGAGGAGCAAGACCAGCAATGAGCAAGCTGGGTGACATGGGGCTGGGGACTGTGCAGAAGGAGACGGTGACACATCGTCTTCAAGCACAGCAGTCTGTGATCAGACAGCACTGTTACTGTCACTGGAGAAGGACGCAGCATTTGCTAGGAATGTTGCAAATGTATTTATTCACTAAGACAGGAAATTAGAAGACTCTGTATCTCATCCCACTGGTAGCAGCCCCTCATCAACACAGTAGGAACAACAGAGGTTTTGCAGGCACAAACAGAAAGAGAGGTGACATGGAATAAAAAATTTATTTTTGTATTTTCAGCAAATAAACATTAACAAATTTTTCACTCCATAAGTTTGTATTCACTGAAGAGTCAAACATCACAGAGAACAAGATACTAGACCAGATACAGAGATGAACTTTAGTTGCCTTTAAAATGGAAAGCTTTCATATATTTAACTCTTTCTAACAAATACTACTTTGCATTTTTCTTAAAACTTGGTCTTACAGTGGAGATTAAAAGAGAATCTTTAATATTTTTCAGATGTAAAGCCTGGATTTCTATTATCTCTTTCCTCAATGAAGAATTAATACTACGTACTTCAGCACTTTCACCTTTGAGGATGCTACAAGAGCAACTTAGTAATTTTAAAGGAGTTTTTTCTCAAGAGAGCAACATCCTCTTACAGTACATGAAGCACATCCATCAGGCTCAATGCAGGGGTTTTCATGCTCTCAGCAAGGAACACTACATCTATTGTTTAGGCCGGAAACAAGAAGATAAGGCAAATCTGCGGAGTAAGTAGGAATAACAGAGTGTTCTTCCTCCTGATAATCCCTCCTGTTCCTCGTCTGGATGCATACACGGTCCAGCACAATGTTCCTTCGCTGCAGTGAAAAACTCCCCTAGTCCTGCCTCCATCAGGCAGCACATTCACCCTTCTTTTTCTTGCCCAAAAGACTGTAATAGCCACAACAGAGATGAGACAAGTTTAAACTTCACACAAATAATGCAGATATGTGTAAGGGAGGCAGAATGATGGCCTTTGCAAGCATGAGGGTTTGCCCAGTTAATGAAGTATTTTATATTGTCAGTTTTGTGGATAATTGAAATTTAAAATAAAAATAAGACAGAAAAAGCATTTGTAATATTTCTGTTTCTGTTTAGGCCTACAGCAGTTAGAGCAGGTTTTATTAACCTCACATTAATGGCTAACTAGACAGATCAAAACACCAGGGGGCAAGGGAAGTATTCCTGTTTTTTTTTCTCTAGAAAGTTGACTCAACTGTATTTGAAGGGAAGTTGCTACTGCAGCATTCAAATTGTTGAAAATGAAGTAAATGTTACAGAAAATTTATGAAGGATTTTAATTTTCATGATGGACCTAATAACCCTTTGCAGACCACCTGTTGTGGCATGTCAGGCTTGTCCCAGCGCCTCATGCACTGCAAGACCAGAAGTGGAACTATCACATCAGATACATCAGATGCAGACCAGGTAATCAAAAGTTAATTTGCATTGACATTCACGTGCATTCTGTGAATGCATGACATTCACAGAGACCCTCCTAATACATCCAGGTATCCTCAGAAAAGTCTAGTGGATCATGTGTGCTGTCTGAAACAAGAGGGATATCACCTCTGCAAATTGTTTGTTGGTCCTCTTGCCCTAATGCATAAAGCACTTTCCCTAAAAAGTCTGGAGTTCAGATGGAAAAGGACCACCATGCTTCCTAAATTAGAACAAGCCCATGAATTCATGGTTAGGAAAGGAGAACATTTTGAATATGAATATGGAACAATATAATAAAGACAGATCTCTTATCCTTAATAAGCTTTTTTAAGTCACCTTTTACAGAATGAGGAATTTCCACTTTGTTTGATTTGAAGAGAGAAAAGAAAGGATGCTATTAAGGGTTTTTTAAATGTCTTTTCCAAGATCATGTAAGAGGAAGTAAAGACAAGTAAAGGACCTAGCCATGATCAACTCAAATGTTTCCATTTTGCAAAATCTAAATGAAAAATCCATCAGCACTGCTGAAAATTCTCTGTGCAAATCAACTTTTCTCAGCATCACTGATAAAAATAAGTGATGCTTAAGATATTTATTTAAAAATAAATAACAAAACATGACTGATATTAATATCTACTTAATGTATGTGGATACAATCTGGTGCCCAAATTCATCCAGTATCTCCATAACACCCTAGACAAAGGACATGAGACTCCCTGGATTCTCATGTTTAAAATTCACGTATTTCTGTGAAAGTGGTACTTTAAGTCTAAACTTGAAATAATGTCTTCAACACATAACATTTCCCTTTGAAAGGTACATTTTTCAGGGTGTGCTATTCTCACCGATTTCAGTGATTTCCAGGTAAGGCAGGGGAAAATATGGAAAATATAATCAGATAAATGCAAACATTTAATCTATGGATAAAAGATTTAACACAGGGCATGCTTCTTCAGGATCCCACTCAGTTTTTGCTGGATTTATAAAACTATCCTCCCACTTACACATAAAACTGGATAATTGTAGAACTGTTTATGCCTGTACCAGAATGCACAAGGGATTGCACAGGGATATTTGTCCAACAAAATGGAGGCCTTTCCAGACTGGTCTCTAACAGTTGGCAAACCATAAAATTTGAAGACAGCTTATGAAACAAAAAAAGAACAAATCTGAATGCTTAAACAACATGTACAAGGATTTTCTATCTTAATCTCTCCTCTTTGCCTGTGTCAGATAAAAATGCTTGAAGTTGCAAAGGTATTTAGTTGCAGAGATGACTAAGCCAGAAAATCTTAATGTTCAATACCTGAAGTGAGAATCAATATTCTTGAACCACTATTGGTTCAGTCTTGAACCACTATTTCAGCTGCTTACTATTCAGCAGGGGCAAAATTGAGTCTATTTTTTGAAATGTTTGGGTTTCATATCAAGGTAAATAAATGGCATTTTTCCTGTCTACATTTTCCTACCAGCCCATAAGCACAGACCAGGTTTCGTTACTGATCATTCAACCCAATGTGGTTAGTGTTTTGACAAAATTCTATTATTATAACAGTTTAAATACCTATATATAGACACTAAAACTTAAGGATTAAGTTCCAAAGTGTACAAAATGGAGAAAAATGAATTTAATGCACAAAAGAGAGAAAACCCAAAAGTAGCAAGGCATGGACACCAAAATACTATGGATGACTCATTCAGGGATAGATAGCCCCTGCATGAAATCACACTTTACTTTTACTAAAACTTCCACCTTTCCTATATATCACTTGGAAAACAACATGAAGAGTCCCACCACAACACGGAAAAAGCTTTCCTAGGTCTATCCTTGGCCTTTTTCATATTAGAGGCACATTACACTTTAACCAACCTCAAATTTTCTTGGAATGTATGTGGTCCAACAACACTTTCCTTAGTCTTATCAGCTTTGCAGGCTGTCTGGTGTAAACAAGTGACCTGTTGGCTATTTCTTTTTGAGTTGCTGTGAATGGCTCGAGTACAACTTTGGTAATGGCAGGAACAATTATGAATAATTACTAGTAACTTGGTAAAAATAAAGCCAGGACCTCTGTGACTATGCACATGGGATTTTCTTCACACACCACAATAATTCCTTTAAAACTGTTATGCTAAGATAATATGTAAAGATAGTTTAGTAGGCCTCTCACTCTGAGAAAATTATTTTTTGCAAATACATTCACTAAATTTCACAAGTTACATGGGTTCTATTCTTCAAAAAGATAGTTGATGGTTTCTGTACATAGAAAGGAAAATCCTTATAGTTTCTTAGATGTTTCTACTGAAAAGGGATTGAGCAAATAATAATAATTTTCTTGTAAGTGTAAAAAAATATTTTCCTGTGTATTTAGATTCTAACAGTTTAAGTAGTTCATTTTCCATCAGTGCTCCCACTGGTTTAAACAGGATAAGTGAAAGTACTGCTGAAAGTAATGAAAATAAAGGTATTGATAGCTGACCCAGTGTTTTTCATATTTGTAGGCTAATATTTATAGCAATACCTGCAAGCTGAATCATGAGCCAACATGGTCACCTTTTATGAAGTCTTTTCACTTCCAAAATAGAGCAAACAGACACAAAATTACAGTTCTATTGGTGAGACATTATAGGTTAAAAAGAAAATTCAATATTCTTGCTCCTTCCCTCAAATAGCCAAATTACAAAATATGGGGGGGGAGGGGGGGGAGGGGGCGGGTGGTGTATTTAGGGTTTGAGATGTAACTTCTCAGTCTGGGGACACCAAAATCACGAGTGGAGATCTGGCTTGGGACAGATCTCTGTTTGATATTCTCTTAAGGATTAAGGACAGACCAACTGGTGAGCTGGATTCTCTTGTCAGGAGTCTTACAAGGGGGGAAGTGCACAGGGCTGCAGATTTTAAAGGCAGTATTTATGTTTCACTGAGGAAGGATGGATCCTCTGGAGCTCTCTGAAGGTGATAAAAGAGGAAACCTTACAAAATGAAACTGAGGGCTGTACGAATCAGGGTCACAGTGTTAGTTAGCAATTTAATAATAACTGTGATCAACTTTGATTGAAAGTTGACAACTGCAATCCCACTTAATAGCCAGGGAGAAAACTGTTTCTGTAAGAGTTCAACTGAAATCACAGGATGAATGGCCAAGAAGTAGAAAGCAAATATTACTAACATAAAATGTGTTAGCTGAATTGCTTATTTCAATGTGGATGAGGCTTTTCTGTTATAAAGGGATATTTATCTGTCTCTGCATTGAATGGGACACATGTAAACACCCCAGGAAAGTTGGATATCTAGAGTGGTTTTGATTCCAAGTACTAGAGGCATGCTGGCACTTGGAACTAGTCTGGAGTTAACATATAATGAAAGCAAATGTTTACAAAATCATTTCCAATCACTACATTAAATATGGTTTCCCATTTTGAGGAATTTAATTAAATAGAATTAAAATAAATTAAAAATCTAAGTGATCATTTCCAATTCTCATCTGATTAAGAAAGAAACACAAAAGTTTTATTAAGAAAGATTTATTTAAAATCAAGGCTTGAGAATGACTGCTATGAGCTATTGAGAGAACATCATTTGTTAAGTCTCAGCAAATTATGCTAGTGGGAGGGCAAATGGCAAGTAATGGAATAAAGCTCAAATCTTTAACTCAACATTTACTGTGATAAAACTTATACTGATTTCACTGCCAAAGTATAGGCTAAATACAATCTGTAAAGGGCTTGTATTCCATTTTTTCTACATATCTAAAAACCTCAAGAAGAAACAACAGAACAGTAAGCTCTAAGCCAAGAAATAATTTGCTAAATTGAGACTTAAAAAAAAAAAAAAAAAAAACAAACTTTAGATCAAAGGTTTAAAAATAAGATGTCCTAATAATCAGGCATATATAATCCAAGAAAGATCTTATGAAGAGGCCACTGCAAAACCAGCTGCCTGTTTGGAAGGCATGGGCAGGGACTTTATGTCTCATGTAAAATATGACCACTTATTTGCAGCCATCACTTCCCGCTCAAGTGTTGGAGCAAACCAGGTAAACCAGCTTTGGGTACATAGATTTCAGAGGTTTACCATTTCTCAGCTTTGTGATTCGAACCCTTCTCTTTACAAATAAGCAGCAATTTGAAACACGCTGACAGGCAGTTTGCTCCACTCCACAACAGAAAATCACCTCAAAATCTTAAAATGCAATGACAAATCACTTCTATATGGCAATCAACTCACCCGCAAATGATATGCATAAACTCGTGTGCTTTTGTAAGAGTTAGATGCTAAGGATTTCCTTAATTATCCAAATACCATATGTCCTAACTCCCAGTGTTTACGTTTGGTAATAAATCACAACAATATTGAGACTTTATGCCTTGCACTTTGGTTAAATGCTCTTACTAAGGAAAAAGTAACGGACAGCCATTTACAAAATGATTATTTAGACTTACATTTTCATCTAAACTGAAACTGAAGAAGCATTGTGATCAGTCCCAGCTGATCAGCACTGTTTACCTCTTGGGTAAATAAAGACACATATTTTGTGATGCATGTTTGCCAGAAGCTGCCAAATAAAACAAGGATTGTGTGGCTTGGATATTCCAGACCACTTTGTATATATCCAACTTCCCTTTATTAGGTCATCTTAATTGTCCAACTTATAAGTAGGTCTATTGTAAATATAAAAATAAAATTTGTCTTTTTGTTTTTAGCAGTATCAAATGCACATGAAAATCCTCTGTATATAGTTACATGACATATATTACATGCTCTATGCCCCCCTTTTAGCATTTGCAGAGGAATGCACACAGGAAACCAGCCTGCTGCATAGAGCACTTGTATTTCTTTAAGGTAAACACTAATGAAATATTTGGAAGATTGAAATAAAAACAAGAAATTTATGAGACATAAAGGTATCACATAAAATTGCTGTGAATTACAATAACATTGGCTGAATCCCAGAACAGATAATCCTTATAAACATGCAGGAATGTTGTAAACTGTATATGAATATCAGTGATACCATACATTAGGAGACTCATATTACACTTGGTGCTGTGTAAGTCTCAGTCCCTGGGTTTTTCATGGCCTCAAAGATTAAAAAAAATATGTGTAGTATCTTTCCTCCCTCCATGAAGATATTTTATGTACACAGTTTTATTATGCTGAACAAAGATACCAAAGTCTGTTTTTTCTTGAGCTGTCAAAGTACAAAAGAAACGTAAAAAGTCCTTGCACAGATGTAGTAAAGTGCTGGATTTTATCTTTTGGCAGGTGCTCAATATGCAGCCCACATAATCACATGTTAATGACTGGAGTGTGTTAATCAGCATGCATACCTGATTCCTTCTTGCCCAAGGAAAAAAAAAATTAACAATTTAGAACGTGTTAATGTCTTCTACTTTTGAAAAAATTCATGTCAATATACAGAAGTGAATTAAAAAGTTCTCAGAAATTGCTTCATAAAAATAGGAAATGTTAAAATAGGTGAATGGAATAAAATTACTACAGATTTAGATGAACATAAACCACAAGTCTTTTGCAAAGAACTCAGGTGATGATTAATTCTGTTTAAACACAGTTCACCCTAGAATATAGGGAAAGGTTTAAAATAGACTGTGCATTTGGAAAAGAAAAATTATACAACGTCAAAATGAAAATAAAACAAATATAACAGGCATGCCAACAAGAACAATTATTTGATTCTTCTTCAAATAAAGTTCAATTTTGTATTTCACCACCTCCATTAAGCACATTATCCTGCACACTTTTAGGGAATTGTTTTATTGTTTTTAATATGAAATGTTAACATCCTTTTATGCTAAAGCTAGTAAAACTAGGTCCTTGATATTTCAAACCTTTAGAAATGCTTAACATTATAGTTGTGGGTAGTCCTAATAAAGTTAAGCACCTGAATGCCTTCTGAATCAAAAGAACATGCTTGAAAAAGAATTAATTCTATCTTTTCTGCAATATATTTTTGAATGTTTATTTTATGGAAATATAAAATACTATATCCTCAGCTTTTTCACACCCTTTAATTTCAGCCAAAACTTTGTACCCATGCAATTATATATGTAGGTATTTATCTCTTTAGTTAGATAAAAATTCTAATGCACTACCTGGCATGCAGAAATAATATCACGAGCAAAGGAGAATTGCTTTCGATGATCACAAAACTCAGATTTGTACATGTAAATAACAGCTGCAGGAGCAATTTAGCAGAAACAGAATTGCCAGAGTTTAGGGCATTTATGTTGGATGCATTTTATATGTTCATATTCAGCCCATAAAGGAACCAAAAATAAAATTTCAAAACATGCAATTGTATCAATAACTTTAGAGAATTTGAAGTCATGAATTTATATAACAACAAATTCACAGTGTTTAGCATGTGTAAATGTTTTTCAATGATCTTCTCTAAACACCTGAGTTTATTTTCCTTAAAGGGAAGAGCCTTCAACACGAGAAGTTAATAACATGGAGCAGGAGGTGGGGGAGAGCAACAGGATTGTGCCTGTTTTTGTAGGGACAACACCAAAACATTAAGACCTTTGGGATACCACCTATTTCTGTCTTTCTGAAGACAATAGGTTTGTTAAAGCTATATAAAGCAAAATTTGATATGTGGTGATTTAAAATTATTTTAAAATGAGCAAATATATGTGGTATGAAGAGATCTTCAATTTCTCTGCTGCATATATAAATCTGCTCTCAGTACTGCTGAGATGTACACACAGCCACAGTGGAAAGGTGGGAAGCCATTCACTCCTTTGGCAAGAAGTCAACAAAAGATAGAGTCTTGACATAATTGACAATATTATGAAATATATGTCAATGCTGCCATTTGAGATAAAATTCAATGAGATACAATTAGTATCTAAATCCAAGAGGTCTCTGAATGATGTTACAAAATATACAGGGAAAGACAGCATATATTTGGAGACAATTTTACTTGTGTATGTATGTGTTTGGTTTCCCTCAGTCACAGGGAAATAACACCCATTGCTTTGACTTGATTTGCTGCAGGGGTTGCCTGTGAGAGTCCCTCACATCCAAATAACAGCAGAGAAAAAAAGACATGCTTGCGCCCATTCAGTGCAGGCACACACTGTGTCACTAACACACACTGCTAGCTGCCCTGGGGTCATGGGCAGGGAGGGAACAGCAGTGGGAAAAGAAAAGGGTCCAGCGACCATCACAGTGACACATGACCACCTACAAGTGATGGCCACAGTGTCTGTGAGATCCTCACATCCTCTGTTTGTTATACCAGGACTGGGGGTGGGAAGAGAGCTCACCTCTCTGTGGGTTACTAACTGCTGAGAACAGACAAGAAACTGTGCATTTTGGAGAAAGAATCTGGATTTCTTTTCATTAAAGCTGCTAAAATTCATTGTTCACGAGTCCCATATCCACCCTTAACTGTATGGGAATACACTAACTACTACATTCCTCAAAGAATTCCTCATTTCTCCATCTAAATTTGTGCTTTCTTGTTGGCCCTGCTTTCTCCTGATCCTTCAGATCAAAAGTAAAAAAAGTCTTTATCATTTACCTCACGGGCTGTGTGGGACTCTGTATGAAGGGGGCCATTACTGGTTCTCCGGTGAACAAAATATATTGATATTTTTCATTTCTTTACATACTGGCCAGTAAATATATTACTGGGATACAACAATTCAATTACTATTAAATTTAGCAAAATTAAGTATTTTTGGCCTTTTCCACCACCTTAACAGAGGCAGATTTTGGATGCAATCTAAAAATCTGTCTATTTTCTTGCCATCTTCTCACTGTCTCATTGGACAAGGCACAATACTTTCACCATTACCTTACTATCACTCTGCCCTCTTCCCTACAGTTTACCATAACAGATATATATGGCCTTAGCCTGATAAAGATTATATTTTCTGGTAGGGCTACAATCAGCAGTAAATACCCATACATCCAGGTATTTTTATACTAAGTTACATTTAGAAACATAAGTATAATCTTTTCAGCTCAGTAATAAGAATTTACAGAAATCTTTGGGTTGCTTTATCTTCCCCCACTGCAAATACAAATTGGCTGGTGAAATGATACTTGCAGTATAAGTCATTACAGGTCTGACGTTACAGTTGTTACACATTGCTGAATCTGTCAAATGAAAAGGGAGCACAAAGGGAATTTCCAAATGCAGCTGCTATTTCCCATTTGTTAAATCCTTTTATTACACCATATAAGTACACAGCTGGGAAATACTATAGAGTGGGAGTTAAAACAAAATATTTTGGCTTCCAGACATTCAGAATACACAAAGGACTCAGTGGAAAGCAATGCCTGATATCAAAAGGGAGTGAAAGTTTGAAAACATTTCTAGCCAGTGTGGTTTTTTTCTGATAATGAACAATGTAGTTTGAAGGTATCTTACATTACAGAAAGTGCTGCATACCATAAATGTTCGGTAAAAATGCAATTTTTTTTCACTAAAATTGCCCTCCTACGGTATCTTTTCTAAACTTGAGATCTGTACAGCCCTTGTAGCAAATTATGATGCATAGCTCTTTCAAATTCCAGTGAACTTCTTCGTAGTTTTAAGGACAGAAAGGACGCAGGATTGTGCCCTTAATTAGATATCAGATAAAAGAGAAATTTTTCCTCCCCATATGTCAACACAGCATTTTTTGAATTTACTATATTTTAACCAGACAACACACATTATTGATGCATTTTAATGACAGCACTACTCTCTTTCCTTTCAAAGTAAATGCTATGAACAGGTGCTTCTTCCAATCTGCTTCTAAAGGATCTGTCTGGAAAAGGTCTGAAAGTGCTTACCTTTCGGGTTTATTAGGTAAAAAAGTGGCCACTACCACAGCACCTATCTCAGAATTGCCCAGCCCACCTTCTGGAATCTGTCTTTCTGGAAAGAAACATCTATCCTCCCTCTAAGGAGTACGAACATGTTTTCATCAGGATAGTTGCAGGCCTGTCTAAATTCTTTCTTAACAATATAAATGCCCACTTGATTGAGATACTTCAGAGAAACTTTCTGCACTGAATTCAGGCTTAAATGTTTGCTCATAAAGAACATATTTAAGTGAGAAAAAAAAAATCATTCAAAATCAAAATCGAGAAAGGTACTTAAATGACAGTCCCTCAAGGAGAGAAAAAAAAAAAATTCCCTACTTCACTGTTGTGATCTCACAAGTCATCTAAGTCACCTAACTGTAAATACACTTCGACCTTGCTCTGTACATTTTAGAGCTCTTTTAATTGCAACCAAAAAACATGTCTTAGAATTTCAGTCTTCACTGGTAGCCAAGCCTTGTAAATTATACCCAGCTTTGAGCTGGGAAGGAAAAAAAAATCCATGTGGTTTAGCTGAGAGGTTGTGAAATAAGGTTGACATATATTCACCGCCAGACTTAAGCCTAGGGACTTGTGGAAACTGCTAATGATTTTCAGGACATTCATCTACATATATAATGGAATATTTACTGGAAAAAGGAGATAGGAAAACCAGAGTGCTAAGTCCCTCAAGCAAAGTTTATGCACCTGTTCTGAAACACGATAGGCTGTGCACTGATTCGTGCCTGTCCAGAGGTACAGCGAATGTTGACATGACAGTGCAGCATTCAGAAAGGAAACAGAGATTGCTCTCTGTCACTGGGACTGCAAACCCCTTCAGAGCAATATGAGCACAACTGATCACACCACATAAGGGCCAACCATTTCAACTCACTCCAGGTCCAAGGAACAGGCTGAACTAAAAAAAAAAATGTGCAGAGGGACTGCTGGAACCTAAGAGTTCCTTCTCTAGGACATGGAGTAATTTTGTCGACGATGTTGGTGTCCTAATATCAAAATTCCAAGAGTGCACCTGCTTCTCTGAATGAATGGAGAAGTAGCTGATGAATTCACAGATTAACTTTTTCCATCAACAAACTGGATCAGACCTTTCTAGTCTGCATGCAGCTTGTCCTCCTGATAATATAGAAGTTAAAATTATTCTAAGGTGCTTATTACAAAACGTATGCAAAAGAGTGACCCTCTGTCCAAAATTCTGAATATAAGACATATATGCAACTTACAACCTACCTTTCCAAATTGCTAAGCTGTAATAATTTCTCTCTAAAGTGATTTTACAGTGGAAATTTTGCCTTCTTCGTGACAGCCACCCAAATACCTGAGAATATTTTAGGCCTGACAAAGTTCTGCACTGGCTTTAATTGTGCATTGCAGATTAAATAGAATTTCTCTGCTTTGGTTTGATCTTTTGAATTAATTGGATTTTAAGAAAAAAAAACCCTATACCATTTTAACAAAATAAATCTTATTGTAACTCCAGACATCATCGTATGCATAAAGAGCTCTGCTATCTCTGTTGTTTAATAATTACTATATCTAGTCAAATTTGAAATTAGTCCATTGTTGTCAGTGGTGCTAAAAAAATTCTGCAACTGTGCTTAACTTTATTGAAATCTGTTGGTTTGTACCGGAAAGGGGAAAAAAAAAGATTTGCTGGAAAAATATATCTGCTTATAGATATTTAAAAGAAATAGAGAAGAAATTTTATGAAAATGCAGATTATTCTTTTTAAGCTGTGTCTGACTTTAAGGTTTTTGAAAGTCACTTTCCAGAGAGTCTGGAATTATGATGTTCTAAATTTACAGAACACCTGGCTGCTCCACATACCTTAATTTTGTTTCTGAGGAACACACACAAAGAAAATAAATTGACTAAGATGTTTTGCCCATTCAGCCTGCCCATTTATTGCAGAGTTTTTGGGGATTCAATTCAATTATATCATTGGATAATAGAAATAATTATATGTAGGCTACTGAAGGGAACAGGGATAATAATTCTGATCATTTCCAATGTCATCTGTATAGTAAGTGGTGATCTAGCTACTCATAAAGACTTTTCCCCTCCACAAAAAGTTTTAATTTCCTATAGGGACAGTAGGATGTTTGTGTCACCTAAAATGACAGCTTCTTTGTTGCTGTGTAAATATTTTGTTGCTGTGTAATATTCTAGATTTTGTAGGTTCTGTTTCTGAGATATGAGTAAAAAAAAATTACATTAAAGTTTCTTCCTCCAGCACAACACTTTGCAAATGACAAACAGTTGTGAGCTACATCCTCCTGTCAGAAATTAATGCTTGAATATATGAGCTAGAAAGGTTATGACATAAATCAAGGTATGAATGAAAACATGATAAATAGATGCATTTCCTTTCAGAAGGTGAACTCATCAAATGACCTCATTCAAATAGACCTGTATACTTAAGTAGATTATACAATTGTAATTTACAATTACACCATATGATGTTGATCTACTGCCAACGCTTTAACATTTAAAAAGCTTTACACCTGAATGTGTCGTTCCCCAAATGGGAGCAAACAATCTCTTAGAACACTAAATTTGGAAAGCCCCTATGAGGATGGCAAAACTCACCATTCTGTGTTGGGCTGAGATTACTCCATCCCACTCGGGATCCTGTTGGATGGTGGTGACCAGAGTCGGTAGCTCCTCAGAGTGAGGTTTGTTGTGCATTACATTGTGTAGAGGCAGATGAGAGGCCGCATGCTGATCACTGTTTCCCTCTTCCTTGTCTCGTGATGCTAAGTCCTGGGTCATTGTTTCCTCTCCATCAGCAGCTGCACATGCAAATGGAGAGGTAGCCTGCTTGGAAGACATTCTTCTACGAAACAAGAAAAGGAGAAAAAGAAAACATTGGTGCTCAGTGACAAAAAAATCAAACTCAAAACAGTCCTCTAAGTGCATCACACTTGCCTAGAACAGTAACAAATTAATCATGCGCAGTCAACCACCAAAAGAATTACTCCAAAAAGCAGAGGCTTGGAGATCCAGATCCAAAGCGCTGAGAAAAAGTATTCCTTGATGCCAAGACAAGGTCAGGATTAAGTTATATGACACCATTCTATATTCTATATTTGACAAGTCTATTTATTTAGACTTGTCAAACAATATCATTTTCTCCAGCCATAAGAAAATAGTGATTTTATTGGTATTTTCATGTTGATTTTGTATGAGTTCAATTCTTTAAACTCTTCTTCTCATGAGCAACGTGAAGCTTACAAGCAAGAGTTTAAAGGAGAGAGCTCATCGTGCTTATGTGACCTCATTCCTTGCAAGCAGAAAATGCTATCTACATATATGAGAATAAATTTTAAATACATTTCAAATTCTGCTAAATGAGTCTTTTTGCTGTTTGTTTAAAGCTGTTCTGCTTTTAAACTGTTTAAAATTTTGCCTCATCTTACCTTTCAGAAAGTGATTTGAGGATCACATGTGAAAAGTGTTCTAAACCTAAAAGTTTTATTAAATGGATGGATAATAGTCTAGTAACATTTTGCAGTTCAAACTAAAAACCTAAAATAATTATGTTTCCTTTCATATTAGGCATGAAGTACAGGATATAGCTCAACAAAATACTTTAAATTACTTAAAAGTGCAACGGATAAATGCATTGATTTATGTTAAATGCCTTTTCCTAATAATGGTCTCTTACTACCATCTCATATGCAAACACAGCTTTCTCCACAGTTTCTGCACTTAGATGAAAATATTACTGACTTCAACTCAAAATCTGAAAACTCTGTCATTTGAAATTTCTACTAAGATTAACTGTCACTGTTAAAACAATCATTAATAAACCTGAAAAGGGACAGCTAAAATATATTAGTTATTTTCCCAGATCTTGGTAACTTTAGAATAGCTTTGACACTGAAATTACTGAGAAACTAAGGAATAAGATCTTCACCTTAATTGCTTTTTAACAATAATTGATTTCATACCATTTCTTTAAAAATGCACAAATCAGTTAACATAGGAAACCACATGAGCATTTTTCAAATTAGCAAATCATTAACTTGCTAGTACTGTTTCTACAGACAAATAAATACTGATTAAAGGGTCTGGAAATCTGAGACTAACAGTTAAATTTATAAATCTGTCACATGCTTTCATGAATATTACAGTGAAGGAAATATCAAGTGCAAAGAAAAATAATTAAGTTAATTCCAATTTAAACAGTAGTTTTTATGTGGCAGCCTGTGTTTCACATAGGATTTAACAGCTAATGCTAAATTTCTCACAATTAATGAGGGAGTTCAGATTTAGTATCCTACAGTGAAAAAAAAATTAATATAAGATCAACTAATCTAATTATGTACAGTTCAATATGAAAGTATTACAAGCTTTGAAGTGCTCTGAAACATATTAAAACACTGATACCTATTTAGAATAACTATTCTGTAAATAGAGATAATCCTGCCTCTTAAACTCGATACTGGTGGGGAAAAAAAGGTTTGTGTTTTCTTTAGGGAAGCCTAAGTGGGAGTCTAGCATGAGTGTTGCCAATAAGCAGAACTGAGGAATTTAAACCCTGCATTACATTCTTCCTATGCTAAAGAATTTGTGTTGATGCTACAGAGAACATGCCAAGAGTTCAGCAACCGGCATTATCGAGTGTACTTCAAAAGGTTCTGGCTCATAATTGCTATGATCCAAGATAAAATAAAAGGGTTGCTTTCCCTTTTCTCATTAAAGTAGTCACGTTAATGTAATCACTCACATGAAAATATAAGTCATTCTTTGCGTAATTTGAAAACCCAACATGAAAACTGAAAGTCACAATAAAGGTTTTTCCTTTCTTTCACCTTCTCAACAGATCTCATTTCTGTTTCATACTGAACGAGCTTCTGTATAAAGCAAGAGCTTTCTCACCATAAATTAATCATGACACAAAACTAGAAATGAAAATGTCTCTTAAGAATAATTTCAACTACAAACTGCACCAATGAATAATACTGCACAATCCTAATTAAACACAACTCTGCAGCTGCAAAAATAGGCTGAATCTGTCCAAAGCTACGAGTTGGCTTTAAAGGCTGGTTTGTTAGGGACTGTTTTCTTAAGGAAGGCTGGGCCCTCAGTCTTAATCAGCCAATAAATTATTTCCTGCAATTACATTAAATAGAAAATTATCTTCAAATTGGGAATGTTAATTGAAAATCAAAATTCAGACTGAAGTTTAGAAATTACATGCTGAATATAATTAGTCTAGAAAGGCTTCACCTCTATTTCATAAACAGGCTTTTGGTGTTTCCTCAAGTGACCATTCAGCAAAGATATCTACTGGTAATGTACTATAGGGGAAGCATTTGTTCCTTGACATGTACACTAATATACTTTCCCCTTATTCATGATGTTTTATACACAATTTAATAAAAATCTCCATTCAAGTGCTGTTAAGTTGATTGCATAGAGAAAAGGGACTTTGTTAATGCTAAAAATAAAATTATAAAAGGTCCCATTGATTAATAATCTCAAGCCATGCCCAGCAAATTTTTTTCTGTACTGGAGTAAGAGAATAGACCAAGGGTAGGGTTCAAGTGCTTCCTAGCTCCACCTACCACTTTTCCCCACTGCTGCACTATGGACAGACACCTTCCATGCTGCACTTTAGTCAGCCACCCATAGTGTTGGAGCCTGGAAGGGAAGACAGGCTCAGGCTGGCCTCCCAGGCACTTGCTCTTCTCGTGGCATAATTTTTAGGGGTGTGTTTTACTTCTATTTTCTCCAAAACTTTTTTAAAACAACTAGATTTAATGGTAAATTTTGGTTGTTAGAATTAAAACATTGGATTTAAAGGGACAGATGTGTAGGGGCCTGTTGGATTAAGCCCTCCACATTTTTTCCCAGCACAATCATTAACTCTATGAATATACTTCATTTGTACATGGCTTCTGAGGGCATCCAGTTATGCCTGGGTTTGCAATCAGGAAAGCAGAGTAAATCTAAACTCTGCAGATTGGTGTTATCCAGCAATTTGGGAGAATTCTGAACACATGATTCCATCAGGTCAAAAGGCAGAGTTCAGTCAATAACTCCAAGGTCTCATTCAATTCCAGTGGAGAAGACTCTGGCCCAGCTGAGTAGTTTATGTTTATGATAAAATTAAGCATGAGAGCAGAATGTTGTGTTAAAATATTTCAATGTTAAAATATGAGCATGAATAGCAGTCAAATTTTAAGCCATAACAACTTCTCAATTTTATGTTTAAAATATTCAAAATGCATTTACGAAAATCCCTGCTGAGAGGGGGAAAAAAAAAAATCAATATTCATAATAAATAAGGCTTGTAAAAGGTATCAGAGATTTACTAATTTCCATTATAATTTATTTTAATTTTTTCTGCTATTATCAATTAAACTCACTGGAATGATTTAAAAAAAAAAAAAGTTTCTGATAAAAAAATATCTCCCTAGTTATAACCCCTGCAAACAGGGGTTTATAATGGAAGTGCTGACACAACCCTAACTACAGCAGCGCAAATGGTGCCGCTATAATACACAAAATCAAGTTCTATTATTCTAAACTATCCTCGCTCGGGGGGTTTTCTTTACTGTGCTCCCAGACAAACTGCTGAAGCATGAAAAATTTAAATGCAATCAAGTGGGTCCAATTCTACTTTACTAGAACAAGTGTCTACAGTGGTACAATCTTAAAAGAAGATGCAACAGATTTGTTTGGTGCTTTTCTTTCTTTTTTCTTTTTTAGCTGTTTATTTATAATACTGTGCAGTGGAGATAAAATAAGAGAGGAAATTACACTCACATTATATCAGTATATTGATTACACAGCACACAATCAGAAAGAAAACTACATTGTGAAATTGTTGCTTTGGTTAAATTGACAGATTAGCTGAACACAGCAATCACTAAAGGTGGAAAATATATCTAATGGGTATGAGAAAAGGTTGGAAAAGGCCCTAATTAACTGACGTCCTATCACCTACTCAAGTTCAAGAATTTAAATCCATATTTTGATCCATATTTTCCAACCCTATAATAAATTCAACCTCATTTTGAGCTCAAGACATAAACAAAATGTGATCATTTATCAAAAGGTCAGTAAAGCTGAGGGATTGGACCCCAACTTCAATCAGCCTCAATACCAAAATAGTAAAGCTAAAATTGAACTGATAAGGGTTTTTTACCTACAAAAAGCTAAACACAATCCCAAACAACTTCATTTGCTATTGATATGACTCGACATTTTATTTTAACCAGAGAAAAAATTGTCTCTGCCCTAAAGAAGACTGCCAGTCAGATTCACAAAACATCAGCTTTCCTTTTTTCCTACATCCAGCATGTGTTCTACCTTTCTAAATGCAAATATCAATACCTTTTTATGTCTAAGGTTTTTCTACAGTCTCAAATTCTCAAAACAATTCATATCCTCTTTTGCAAAACAATTAGCTGATGGTCCTGACATGAAAGGTTTCCAAAGCCTGAAAAATCTTCCATCTCTGTTGACTGCTCAAATGATTAAATGTTACAGTATAAATCAAGGCAAGACCTGGAGTTTCAGCTGACAGACATTTCAGAATCAAGCCACAAAGTATAACAGAGAACAACAATGCAATGGCCCAGACACTGTTCCAGAAACATATAAACTGAGCTATAACAATGATATATATGACAAAGCAGACTTAGAGCTGGCTGGGGACTCTCGCTTCTGCTCTGCTCCACCCTCACAAAGCATTCATAAACCTAAAGGCATGTCTACACTGCAGCCACATAAATGACTGCTTTGTAATGCTCAGATACCCAAACTAATTTTAAATAAGCTTGCTTCTGATAGCTCTCCAACTACAGTAGCATGGTGCTCAGATGGACTAATTCATCCTGCTTTAGTGACTGCAGCAGAGACATAACCCAGGTCTACAGCTCCAAGAGTAGATTGGAATCAGATTAGATTAGAAATATATTCGCTTACAGACCTTTTATGAACAGTCTCCATTCCTTTTCCCCAAAGTGCCAGATTAAAGTACTTAAGTGCATGATTAACTATAAGTATGCAAGCAGTCCACTAATTTCAAATTGGGCTACTCGGTTTCAAAAAGTTAAGCACATGTCTAAGTGCTTTGCTGACTCCAGATCTAAATAAATTAAAAGAAACCATTTTTAGAAGTACTCATAACCTTTTAAGCATTTCCTTCTAAACTTTTATGCTAACCTGGTGTTCATAAGTAAAAAAAAAATTCAGCCACAGCATCTTATCCCTTCCCACGTTTTAAAACATGCATACTCCTCTCATAATATTACACATGGTTAGAGGACCTTCCCTGACAAATCATCACTTAGCTTTGGGGTACATTAGATGCATTATAGTTCAGATAGACTTAAAGGAAAATGAATGTGCCTTGGCAATAGCCAAAAAGTTTTGCAGTTCTGCCCTGTTAAACAATATTACGTAGGCAGAATCCAGTAACATAACTCACTGTAAGGCTACTGCTGTAATCTTTATGCCATTTTAGAATAAACAGCCATTTCCTAAAATTATGAAATCTCGTCTCTCTTTTCAAGGAGAATTAGGAACACAATTGAACAGTTAGTAGAAGATTTTGGTCTCCTGGGGCACCACACCCCAACATAAATCCCTGTGCACAAACCCTGAATAGCTTGAGATGGCTGCAGTGGGAGAGAATCTCTCAGTTTCTGTTCCTCGCTCTGAGTCACAGCAAGGCCTCAGGCCAATCAACTCAACTCCCTCAAGCTCTTCCTTAGCTTCATTTTGCAAGAATTCTACATGAATTAGTTACATATAGATCATAAACAGCATTGCAAGATTAGAGAGTTTATGGGAATCACAGGAACCACCTTGGAAATAAAAGGGCTGGAGGGGGAGTGGAAGCAAATGTGACTCAAGAAATCACAGCTATAATGTTAACTGAGCACCCAAATCTCTGGCTGAAATAAGCATCAAGCTAAGCAATACACCCACGGCTTCCAAGATACACACTCAGCTATTCTTGCATTTGTTTTTCCAATCCAGGCAAATTACACTTCTGCTAATAGATATTAATCCAAATCACAGAGTATGACTTCAGATTCAAACTTCCTCAAAGCTCAGAGGTTTGGGAACAACTTCTATGATATTTCTTTTCATTTGAAAAAAAAAAAAAAAAAAAAAAAAGGAAAACAATATGAGGGGAAAAAAAACCCGGCTCCTTAGAGTTCTTTGAAAAGTCATTTTTTTATGTTCTGCCATTTGAGTGACCTTCCCAGACATCCAGTCACAGTGAACTAGTCCTCTGGACTTTTCAGTGAAAATCCAAAGTACCTGTTTGGATTCATAAATTATAACCTACCTTTTTAGCAGGCTAAATACACCATTCTCTTTGTCCACTACCAGAAGCTTTCACAGAAAATGCCTAAGGTGAATGAACCCACATTGAATGCAGTAAAAGAGCAGTGAAAGAATAGTCATTTAGCACCTGGGATGTGCTTATCTTCAGTCACTGTAGTTCATATTTTCTATAGTTTATATTTAGCTGACAATATTGCTGTCACTTTACTTAAACAGCTAGACTGTTCTTTGGACTGGAGCTCATATGCCTTGGAATGCTTTGACTCATGAATTGTTTCTCCTGATAATGTTACATCACGTAACCACCTCTGTTTAATTGGTTGGTATTAGCTTCTCGGCGATGGCTGCCTTTAAAGTCCTATGACTGGGCCATGTGTCTTTGGATATCCAATTTCTTACTGTTGGAAAAAGAAAAATAAAAAAAAAAAAGGCAGTACTGACTTCCAGACTTCCAGCTATCTTTACCAATAATTATGGGAACAAGAGCCAAGAATTTATGCATTAGCAACTTATTAGTATTTGTTTTTCTAGGCAGCAAGTAAGAGAATATACAATATAAATAAAAGTACTCTTTAAAAATAAAATTTAAAAACAATGCTTACTATAAATAAGCATTAATCCACATATTTTTATGGATCAGAACAACTTAATCTTGGTGATTTTATAAATGGTTTTGGTAAAGGATGCCTAAAAATTACCAAAGAATTACCAAAAAAATTACCATAAGAAAAACTTATTTTAGCATGTCTGAGACTTTACACCAAAGACAAAAGTACCTTTTTTTTTGTCCCTTACAAAGCCAATTAAGAAGTTGTTCTAATAACTAAAAATCTTCCTGACCACACTTAAACCTGTTGAGCCTAAGTTCCTGAAAGGTTCATTAAATCCTTTCAATGTTCCACGAGAAGCATGCTCCAATGGTAAGATACAGTATTCTTATATTATTTCCCTCCTATAGTACATTTTCCTAATACTCCATGTAATGAGTGAAACAGTTAATTTTCAGTCCTACAGGTGTGAAAGGTCACATCTCATCTCTCTGCATTTCAGAACAGAAATATCAATACAATCAGACTTCTCTCCCTTCCTTCCATATTCTACTCCCTCCTTTCCACGTTTTTGGTTCCCATTTCTAAGTCAAACCAAACACCTCAGTAGATAGAGGAATGAAGTATCAGTTTCAGGCTCACCTGTAGCCTGTTGCACTAAAGCACCAAATAAGTACCTCCGTGTAACACAAAACAATGGCTCTGCAGCTCAGTTACAGATTTGTCTTTTTAATAAAAACCTTACACTACAAGCCTAAAAACATTTCTAGCAGGCAAAACATCTCTGATTCAGTAGAGGTTATGCAAGCATCAAAGCACTTAAATATAGGTGCCAAACCACATTGCCAGGAGCTCTTAGTATTGTGAGGTACTGTTACCTGACAGCTCAGTGAATATAAAATTGCTTGTTTCTCCCACTGAAGACAATCAAATTGTCACCTTCCATTGTAATAATACACAACTTCAGATCAGCAAAGTGCCAACACAATTACCAGGAAGAAACAAAATGTAACAAAAATATCAGATCTAAAATTCTCTAAAGCGTAAACAATTCCAATCTGGCTATTCACACACATACAAAAAAAAAGAAAAAAAAAAGAGAAAAGAGGTTCAGAGAGATTTTATTGTCACTATCAAATATCCTAGTTTATTTAGCAATAAGATTTATTTGTAAAATATAAAAAATAGCTAAAGGAGGTGATTCATAAAACACTAAAAATAAACACAGGTCAGAACTGTGCTGGGATTTTACTTGTGTACATTTAAAGTACTGCAAGGGTCAGCAGGGCTGCTGCTAGGGACGAGCATATTTATCTGTATTGTTGTTATTATAAACTCATATGTGAGTTTTCATAAAAATTAATTACAACTGGCACATGGCGTACTTTGGCACAAGCTACACATGACGTGCCACTTTTATTTGTTTATTTAAATGACTTCATTCTAAGAACTGAAAATGAAGTTTGAACTGCAGTCTGCCTCAGAACTGGGACTTTCAGGATATTAAAAACCTGAGGAAAACCTTTGAAGGAGGTAATCTGAATACATGAAAAATAGCATTTTCACCATATATTTCTTGAGGTTATTCAGCAAGTGGCCTACATATTCAGGAGTGAAATTTGCATTTTGGTGATGCAGAGATCTAATAACCAGAAATTGTTTTATATCTACAGTAGCTCTGGGCATCCTATAAACTACAAAAGAGTGTGCTAGGTAGGATATATACATGGAAAACTCTTTTCATCTGGTTCATAGAAATGAAGCAAAACTTAAACTCTTCTTGAAAAATTTGCACTGTAGGGTGATATAATGGGTTGTCTTTTCTGTGTTGACATACCATTCACTACTAAGTGCAGTGAATTCATTACATAGACAAAGTTCTGTGCATTTCTTGATGCAAATTCACATCACCATCACATACTCTTTAAGGTTTCCCCCGCTATGGGCAGGTTAGAAAAGAAGAGAAAAAAGCAAACTATGCAAAGACAAGAATCAGTTTTTGACATCAGCTTTTCTCTGAAGAACTATTAAGGAATGGCAGTTATGGTCAAGGAGGTTTTTTTCCAGCCTGTACAGCTGCACCAGAGTCAGATATAATCCTAACCCTTTGGATAAAGCAGGCACAAGGACTACTTAAACACATTGTTAGCCTTGCAGAAGAGGATAAGATGCAGCTCCACATATCCAGCCCGAAATTCCTGCTGTGCCTTGTCTCAGGTGCTGCATCTACAGGGGCTCAGGTGCAACACAGAAAGGCTGGATTTTCCAATTGCAGCCTGCTCCCAAGGCTTTGGCCTTTGATGGTTGCTCTTGTGCACTACACTGAGTCACACAACACAGCACTAGTGGGAACAGAGGAATAAAGGAAGGTAGCAAAAACCCAAAACTATTTTTAAATAGTTTGGTCAGATAAAACATAACTAGACACAATGCCCATTTTTCTGCAACTTTGGGAAGTTCTGATTTTTTGTTCAGGGTCCTTACAAAGAGGCTTTTAGAAGGCAACATTGTGCACAATGTTGCTTTGTTTTGAACTAAGGTCTACACAATATGATCATTACCCATGTCCACAATGGGAACCCTAAAATGTGTTTACAGACCCCTGCAGGAGCCACCTCATTCACCAGTGAGCTGCAGCTACTACTGGGAAAAAGGAGAGGGTAGTCTGAAGCAGCATTCTATTCAGAAAAAGATTACATGCCTAGCTAAATCTACCCAGGAAACATTTGAAAAATACCTTTGATGGGCAAGGTGGCCAAGAACAAGCGTGGTAACATCTCTCTTTGTCCCCCCAAACTTTCCACTGCTTGGGCTGTGCAACAGCATGGGGACCCTTTTTTATTTTAATTACCTTCACTACAAAGATATGAAGAAAAAAGATGAATAACTATGACACTCTAAGAATTCAGATAAAGCAAAACAAAACATTTTCTGCTGTATTAATTAAGGTAGTCAGCTGCAATTAAGTGCAAATAATTTAAAGTTCAATTTATTGAGACTTTCAACCTCCTATCCTTTCACAAGCTCCACAGGTCTACCAATCTATCTACCAATTTTAACTACCTTTTAAAAATCCTGAAATAATAAGACATTGTTCTTAGCATGACAATTCTTAACATCAAGTACTTTAACTGTTATTTAGTTAAAAAAAATAAATTGTGTAATACTAACTAGATTCCCAAAGAAAGTTTTGTATTTTTTAAGGAATTCGCTGAGGTATATGGACTTGACAGTAAAAAGAATCAGAGAACATTAAAAAGTAATCGTCATAGGTAAAACTTATACCACTTCCCTATTCAGCTTGGAGAGATCAAGCAGCAGCAGTCCCTGCATGCAGAACTCTGAAACTGCATCAATTGCAAAGTAAGCTACAAGCTCTCCCTGTCTTTTGGTTTCAGTTCTGTAACGCACCACAAAATTGTTAAAAAGAAATAACCAACAATAACCGAGGACCCTCAATATCCTGCTTCCATGGAAGGTTATAGAGTACAGCATCTGCTCTCTAACAAGGAGAGGGAAACCTGCATATCAAAATCAATCATAAGGGTAAAGAATGTCCAGGCTCTGAATTGCTCCACATTTCTGAGTGCTTAAAGTTCATTGCCAGTAATTTTATATGTGTTAAAGAACATAATGAAGAGCAACTATCAGAATACAAAAGAAAATACAACCCAGCACATGAACCACAAGCTCAGCTGAATTTCTTTCCAAATAATTAGAAAGTAAAAAAGACCAAAGGTCTAAAATGCAGACTTAAAATATTGTCAGTGATTTTAAACATTTTTACATTACCCTGCACATCCAGTTAGATCCTCTGCAAATGATTTTAGCTAAAATGCTGAGATATTCTTTTATAACTTGTGATGTAGTATGTTTACCATTGAAATACACTGCACCTTATTGTGGTTTTCATCTCTGACCTACTTTTTCCTATATATTAAGGACAAAACATACGATTTGTAAGAAAGTCTTGTCTTCTCAAACAGTGTTGTTTTTTTTTTGCTCAGGGCTATATTTTGTAACTGTTTCCCACTTATATTTATTGGTAATAATTTATAATAGACAAGTAAACAGTGCATAATATGTGCAGACTATTTTTTCTAAACACAGATTTGAACAGTTTCGTTTTCTCATGGACATTTGTTGAGGGCTCTGTTAACAATTTCGAAAGCGGTGCCATACAGAATATGATACATACATTACACACACACAGATTTGCAGACAGGTTTTGTTAGTACAGCTATCTTCACTGTAAATGAGACAGTGAATTGCCTCTGGTTCTAACCCAAATATGAACAGAACTGAAAAGAAATGTATCTTTTAATCTAGGAATTATGACACAGACACAGAATTCTTACAGACTTCTGAGAATGGGTCGGATCCTCAGATGCTGTAAATCAGAGCAGTTGTACTGAGGTTTAGTCAATCCTATTTATTCATCTAAAACATATATCCTTAACAACTTTTCTTGGCATTGAAAATTTATGTCGGGTCTCTTTTCAGGATGGGATTTCTGTGTTTTTGGTGAAAAATTGGCTACCAGTATTATCAGGAATCATATGACAAGGTAATATTCCTCCAAACACTCATCAGAGAGAAATGCA
>NC_141706.1:19359570-19459570 GCF_971803275.1 Cyanistes caeruleus
AAGTTCTTTTTCTCCTCCAGGATGGGTCTGTCCTTACAGATCATGGTGCTGCTTCTGTACACTACTTTGGAACCATGTATATACATCAGTGCTGCCAACCTTCTCCAGAAAAGGCTGCATTTCACTTGTGCTAACTACAGAGAGGGACTGATCTATGTCTAGTGAGGAAAATGAGGAGATGTCAGTTGCCTGTAAAGGTTTTAAGATGTGACACATAATATACCAAAGAGTTTTGGTGGTGGCAGCAGGGATTTTCTATATAGGAGAATGGAATGAACCCAATTTTGAAAAATACATTTTACAATGAGGTCATAATAGAGCAGAGAAACAAAGGAATTGCTTGTTATTTGTGGTTGTAGTCTATACATGCCATTTTAAAAAACTGTGGGATACAGCAGTTGGTGGTTTACTGTTGGCTCACTCAAAATAAATGAGTGTACAAATAAAAGATTAAGTTAGTTTACACTCTCTGCTTTTAGCAACCTGAAGCAACAAGGACAAAATGGAACAGCAGAAAAGGAGTTAGTTATCCTCTGGGATAAGCATCTGGGGAGCAGTGTAGAGGGACATTGAAAAGCCCTTCCTCAGCTGAAGAGGACATGGGGTGGGATAGTGCTAGAACATGAGCAGGAGGATGCCATGAGGAGCTCCCACCCTGGGGCTGGGATGCAGCACCTGACGGGCGCAGAGGCACTGGCAGGGGCCCAGAGGGGAGGGATGGACACTGCAGGGCTGACAATCCTGCCATGTTTATGAGCGGCAAGCTCCAGGAAATGTTCCGCATAGCCCTCATAGTTCTCTGCCTTCAGACTTCAATGCACACGCGCGCACACACTCACACTGTCCCTTCTTAAATTTCCTTTGAGGTTTCCATGTACTGCTGCTTTCCCCTCAGGAGCTGCTTCTCCCCCCACAGGCTCTGTGCTGCACTAGGCTCTGCTCTGCCATCCGTGGAAGCCGAGTTGCATGCCCTGGGCACAACACATTTTGTCACTGCTTTGGGGAGATGTGGCCATAGAGTGAGGTGTACAATACTGACCAAGTGGTCTCACTGAAGTTATTGCTGATCTAAAAGATAAGATAAGGAGTTCATTACGTATTCCCTGCTCTCACAGAAAGCACCATTTCCAGGTCCAGTGGGTCACCTACCACCTCCTTTGAAGCCTGTAGTAATAAACTTGTAATAAAATTAACAAAAAGAGATCTCAGCACTGAATAAATAGTCAGCTAGGGTAAGAAAAAAAAAAGAAAAATAAACTCCAGGAGGTAACTTCTTTTGACTTGGAAGAGGCAGAACATAGATCTGTGAACTGAGCCTAACAACAAAAATGAGGAGAAATCCCTTGTGAATCTGGATTTATACATGCATGAACATGTGTGTAGATATACAAATGTATGTGTCTATGTGTGCATATCTTTCTTTGTCCGTACATTTATTATATATTAAATTCAAGTCCTAACTGTGCAAAGAGAATGTGATCCATCCTTGTGCCTTTTTTTTTTCCCTGTGCCCTGCTGTCCAGATGTAAGCTGTGAAACACATCCAAGTTCCTTAGAATGGGGAGTGTTGAGCCAGGCAGTTCAGGCTGAGCTGTTCCAGTTATCACTCCATTGAAAACGAACAACAAATTCAAATAACAGAGGCTGTGTTTGATTCTGGATCTTTCTGGGTTTTCTTTCTCTAGCTCCCACCCCCACAGTCTCACCTCTCTCCCACCCTTCCCCACTTACCATAAAGTTATGATGCCCTTTGCTATAATAATGAATGGAATTCCCAGATTATTATTTTAGGGGCTTAACTGATTCTCAGTGGCTTTCATGTGTTTAGCACTTATACAAAGAGGCTTTTTCATATGTCTTTCAGCAAATATACAAATAGGCTTGGAGTCAGTATTCACTTTAATAGTTTCACCAGATAGTCACATTTATTTTCTGAGATTTTTTTTCGTCACTGCATTTTTGTATCACTCTGCATGCAGCTGTACTACACATCCATCTATAAACCTGGACCTAGCATCAGCAAGCAGAATATCTCCATCATTAAAGCAGTCTTTTTATACAAAGATTTATACCTGCACAATGCTCAATCCACAAAACCGTAAATATATATAAAAGCAGGACTGTTGGAGCCTCTTTTCCTCTTCTGTGTGTTATTTATTTTCAAGTAATCTCAGCTGAGAGCTTTCTGATGCTGTCATGATGGCCAATTTTATATTGGACATTTTTCCCAATACAGATGTGTAGCTATTTGCCTTTTCTTTACCTCTCTGTAAATGTCATATGGACAGAAATCATTGAGTCACCAGATCATACACTTATTTTTCTGATATATTATGCTGTTTGATGTCATGTTGACATGTAATTGATGCTGGTTTTGCTTTTTTTTTTGTCTTTGTTTTGTTTTTTGGTTTCAATAAAAAGAGAATTTAAAAAAGGCTGTAGAGTGACAACTTAAGGAACTGACAGACATGAACATAGTATGCATCTCTTTTATGATGCACTGCTGAGTAAATGGGTATATTTCTAGCTCTAGATAATATATAGAAGACCTCTGAATTTTTGCTGTATAGTGAAGTATTTGTATAAGCCTAGCCTATAACCTCTAAAGAACTTCTTTCACTCATAAGAACTACATATAGAACATGTTTTCAATGAGGGCTTAACCCATGATTTAAGAGTCAATAAAGATTTTCCATAAAGAAATGGGAAAGCAACAATAGAAATAAAATATAACATACCAAAGATTAAATATGTTCCACCAGCACAACAGTGTCTTTGTACAGTAAAGAGCAGAAGGAGATGATTAATAGTAAAATGGTATATATGTCAAAAGAAAAATAAATGCAATTTAGACAAAGTACACACTTATTAACAGAGAGCATCATTTACAGTTATTCAGATGGGAGGAAGGCAAGGATGAAACTACCAGAGAATCTATTTCACAATGAGAAGTCACATTCATCTTGGTTCAGGCTTCCCCCGTCTCTACAGCTGCAAAATAAAAATACTGGTGAAATCCTTGCTGACATAAAATTAATGCCTAGGTACCCAGCAACTTAAGTAGAATCAGGATTTCACTCAAGATATTTTAAGGTACAGCTTTACTAGGCAGACCTCGTGGATCACCAGCGGGAATGGGTCCACTCTTCCCCCGCTAGTTCCCACTGCAGTCACCACCACCTCTAACCGTCTTGACACCAAACCTTTCTAAAGGGGACCTGAGGAGTGCTTCCCACTCATCCTCCTTCTGAATGGTTAATAACAGAGTCAAGGGGTGCGTGGGGCTCTCCCAGGTGGCTTTACCAGGCACTGGGTTTTGGGGCATGGGGAGGAAAGCAGGGATGGAGGCTCTTCAAAACAAGCCCAGAGACTAGGTTAAGCTTAAACCAGTGAAAGACGGATTAAGGTGCATGATGGACCAAATGTCCACCCAGCACCTACCAGAAAGTTGTCACCTGACAGCAACTGAAAGGTTGAACAGGAATTATTCCAGCATGGTAATATACTATGAGAAGATTTTGGGAATGCTTCATCTAGATTTTCCAGAAACTTTATGAAAGAGACCAGATGAAGACTTAGTATTTCACACATTCCAAGTTTTGAGCTAGAAAGATAGAAATATGTTATCAGCTCATATCACTCTCTGCAGAGCCACATGGCCCCCTGAAGGTGCCCCAGCAGTGTGCTAGTCCAGTCTGTTTGTGGAAAAAACCTTCCACAATGAAATACAATTACAATCAAATATAGAAAAAATATGAAAGTACAAGACAGAAAGAAAATGACCATTTCATTTTGCATGCAAGAAACGCTTTATGTGATATCTCCGTAAACACTCCCCAAGGTGCTCTAATATTTCCAAATAAGCCAATACAAAATAAATATGTTTTTACAAGGTGGAGAAGAAAGGTAAATCTTAAATGAAGAAGAAAGTTTGGAAAAGTTGCAAATAAAAAGACAAGAAAGTTTAAAACATAATTTTTTGTTCCATATTAATTCTAGAAATTTCTACCACTCCTACTTTGCATACATAGTTACAAACAAAATGGGAAAAAGAAGCAGGAAGAAAACAAGGCTTACAATTCCTGCAATAATTACCTGGAAAAGAGCCTTACTCTCCTGATATATGGTCTCATATATCTCATATATCATACAGGGAATTAAAGCCTATATTTTGGAATATGTGTGGGTTTAGGGCACATGAGATAGAAATGTGGACAAAGTGGTAGATCTGAAATATACTTCTCAAAATACCCATTCTCAAAGCTCCTTTTTAACTACCTCTCTCAAAATCATAAGATGTCCCAAAAATATTTTGATTATGGTCTAATCTATTCTGTGTGACCCTTGCAGAAATGATTCTTTGCAACTCCGGCAAGTTTCTTTCTCTACCACGTTTGTGAGATGAATGACTCCTTCCATTTGCAAGGAAGTTATCAGGATCTCTTATTTTATAGGACTATTATTTTAAGAACTCATTGAGCTCTTGCTGTGTTCACAGATTTAAATCTGAAAGCCAGAAATTATAAACATATACCTCATTCAAGATAGTACACTCAAGTACACATTATACAAATTATTTCTGTAATGTACATTATAGCTACAAAAAGAATGACATCAGAAAACTTTATTAGCATCAAACAAGAGCCTCAAATTCTAAATCAGCTCACATAATTTCTCTTTTTCTAAACTCCCTTTGATTTTTTTTGCCTATTAAATCCAATTGCTATACAAGTTGGTGCTTGATACTCTTGAAGTCACACAGAAATTTACCCATCCAATTTAAACCATGTTATCCTGATATACCATTCTATATGGAAGTTCAATGGAACACCACAGACACCATTTATACATAGCCCAGATTTTAATCCCAGTCATCAATTGTCTTCAGGATTTTATAATTTTTGAAAACAAGTATTTCTGCACCTTTTAAGTAAACTTGAAGGCTGCCCATACTGCAGGACATGAATGGAAACATTTAAACAGAAATGATCAAATGCATTCTCAGCAAGAAAAAAAAATAATAAAAAGAACTCAAAACTTAACTTTCTAAGATTTTGGGTGTAAAATAACACTGTATCAACAAGGCCAAGTAACTCTCTCTATGAATGAAAGAACTAGAAACATGAACAGGTCAAGGAAATACATAAGAATGAAAGTTTAAAAGGAGAGAGAATCCTTGCAATTCCTTTAGGGACAAAATCAATAAAGAAGTAACTGTCTATCCCCCTTTCAAAATCCCAGGGTAGCATATAAAATATTTGCAATATTATTATCACTTCAGCAACACTACAATACCCATTTTATTACCAATCCATTCCTTGTGATTCCAAGAACTATGAAGTAAATGGTGATTCCCACATAAGTGTGCATCTAAATTACATACAATGGTCTCACTAAAGAGTATCCAGGCTTTTAGGAAAGTTCCAACGAAGTGATCTGATTTTAATCCTGTCATACTTTTAAGCAAATGTAGATTGACTTAAAGTAAACATTGCAGGAGGGAGCTCATGCTCTAAGCTTCACCAAGCAATCAGCAAGGTATCCGACACGCTACAGAAAACCTGCAAAATCCAGCAAATAAATCTTGTAACACCCATTCAGTATCCTACGAAGCACACAGTGGGGAGCTGACACATTATTAACTGACTGTAATTTTCACAAACTGTAGTATACTAAGAGCTTTAAGACATACATGTGGTGAAATGCGTTTTTATCTATCATAAATACCCATGTTTTCAAAGCACATTAATCAAGATGCTTCAAATAAATCATTGGGTAAGGTTTGCTTTCTAGTTAGTTGCAAAAAAAATATTAAACATTACAGTAAGAAGATATGGGAAATACCTCCATCTCATGACTTCACTCTAACAAAATCACAAGCTTTTTATGATGCAGTAGTATCATAAAAATACTGTGTGTATTAATAATGCAGTATGTGTAAAACAGTAAAGGGATTGACTTGAGCAACAAAAAAGATAAACTTGGAACAGGCAATTGTCACAAAGCGGTGCTTCCCTTGAGTGTGGAGTTTTAAATTGAATTACATTTTATACAAACTTGCTTAAACCCTTCTCTTTTAATGAAAATAAATACACAAGGGGCAATGCAGGTTCCAAGGAAGCTCTAATGCCATCCAGAGGGAAAGAATTGAAGATGATACGACACAGACATCAACTCTCAGCCAAAGCATCTTTCCTTTTGCGTTGGTGAAGATTTATACAACTTTACAGACAAACCTCACCTGGCTCTCTCAGGAAAAGCAGAAAGCACTCCTGCAAGTGACAGATCACTGGCTTTTGAAGCCTTACATTGTTCTGCCACACACAGGAATAACTTGAGGTCCCAAGGGTTCATAGATGAAAATGGCACTTTGCCAACTCTCATTACTGCCTGCCAACCTGTAGATAATCTTCTTGTACTGTACTTCATCTGATACTTTCACATTTACAAGCCTTTACAATACTCAGCAGTTTCTATTTAAATAGAAGTAGACAAGATTAAAAAAATAAGCCTAAAGTAGAAAATACAGGCTAGATGTGAAAACTGAGGGCATTTTCCTCACTATTGTCCATTATTCTTTAATGTATCATTCTCTTTCTACATGTAGGCCAAAAAAATAAATCCAGTGTAAACACAAAAGGCAAATACCTTTTGAAGGCCAAGCAAATATTCGAAAAGCAAAAAAGAGATTCTGCTTTTATCTCCAGATCATCCTACAATTTAATGGTTAGAGGAGGGGGGTTACTTTTTTCCTTTCTTTCTCTTGTTTTTCTTTTTCTCTTTAGTTCAGGGAATGCAGCAGGGGCAGGTCCACACCTCATAGCTCACAGAATGGTTATCAACCTATAAACCAGAACAATAGGATAACAAAGGTCGAGTAACTATGCCAAGTTTCTAACAGAGCAGAGAGAAAAACTGGCACTGTCCAAAGCCATAAGGCAACAAACCAATGTATTAAAGGTCTTGATCAAGTATTACTTCAAAATTATGAAAATTACATGTCTGACCTTGTAATCTGATGCCGAATTTATAAGCAAAGTGCAGGTGCCCATATGAAGCTTAATGGTCTTTATGAGGTTTCATGAAATTAAATGAATACCATTCCATGGACTTGAGAGACTTGGGTCTTCAGCTATGACAATGGTATTAAATAGCACTGAAGAGAAAAAAGGAAAGAGTATCTGCAAACTCAAATGGTAAAGCCAGCAAAACATTACCAGTGAGCCCACAATCACCTGGCAGGAAGAGTAAATGACTGACGGTTTTCAGAGAAGTTTTTAGCTGGGAATAAAGCCATTGAAACCTAAATGGAATCCAAGCCCCCCCTTTTTTTGGCCCGTTATTACTGGTTCATGATTTTCAGGTTACCACTGAACATAAAGGTACAAGTGCTCAGTAATTCAATATTGATACTCTCCAGCCAAGAGCAAATCTCTACCAATCACACACGAATCCCAGCAATTCCACAAAAGCTTTGTAACATCATATAATGAGAACAGTTCTTTCTTAAATTGTGTGTAAAAAATCCCTAAATTATCTTTTCATTAAAATAAAGCTATCAGTGGTAATGTTATTAAAAATATTGTCACAGTTTTTGGGGTTAATCACTTGTTCACTAACTTCAAGGATGTAAGAAGATTTTTCCTATGGGTTCAAGATGTAAAGTATATGTGCCATATTACCTTTTATGGGACATAAAAGTGATAAACACTTCCTATAATTAAAGAAGTCTGATCAGCAAAGTGAGTTGAATACTAGAAAACAGAATTAATACTTGTTTTGTCTTTTAAGGAACAAAGCTATTAAAAAAACCCCTATTTTCTAGCAAACACAAAAAATCCAATTAAGCATCTGAAAGCTATTTTGATTAGGTTAATTTTCAGTTTTCTCAATATAATATCACATTAGAAGATTGTGGTACTGTACAGAAGATGGTAACAGAAACAATGAAAAAAGGAATTATGTTCCAGACTGCTACATAAATTAGGAGACACAAACCCTTCATGGATTACTACAGATATTGCCACAAAGGTATTTTTTTAAGATTTTTCTCCTGAAATATTTCTAAAAAAAAGGATTCAAAAGAATTTTTTTTTTAAATAGGCAAAAAAATTGATAGTATCTCTATAATCTATAAACACTACTTTAATAATATCTTAGCTAATAATTAAACATGTACAATGTCAAATTCTCTATTTGTTTAATAATAGAAATCCTGCAAGTGCAAGGTAGAACACAGGGATGACCACGGTCCCATTGCTATGCTTGAACTGACCCATGAATTACACAGATAAAACTGCTACCAATGACCTAGAATAATCATAAGTGCTCTCATCTATTCCTGATACTATCAAGTAATTCTCAATAATTTTTGTTGATATTGTAATCCTCTAAATTATGGATTGTCATCTCTGGAAGTAGAATTATATGGAAGACAGACAGTATTTTGAAGGAAGTGTGCAGCTTTGCACCAAATATTAGTATGAAAATCACATAGAGTATTATTGTGCACATATACACCCACGACCATTAAATACATATATATGTTCACCCTATGTATTTGTGTATGTAGAATACATATAAATAATGGATGAAATGGAGTTATATCCATGTGTGTATGCTTATATACACAGATACATAAATAAAAAAGTTCTCTAACCTGCATATTTTGCATATGTTGTTTAGACTAACACTCCTATCCATAATATGGATGGAATCCACTATGCTAATTGTTAGTAGTGAGAACTACAGTAATTGATCTAGTGCTTGTTCACAAATTTTCTGATCTCTTCCTACTCTGGTTCTAAAAACAATATTACAGGTTCATAAAGTATTTTTTAACAAGTATTATTTCTTTCAATCACCTACTGTATCATTCAGTCTCTAGATTTGGTTGGTATCAGTCAGCCCATTTTGTGTAGTTCTAGTATGAAGAGGTATTTTACTATACTGACACATTTTTTTACACTAAAATGGTCACTTCACTGCTGGAGCTAAGGAAGTAAAATCAGAACATCGCCACTGATGAATTAAAATTTCTACAACTTATATGACCATTACTTTTGTGACCTAAGGCATTATACCCTTAAAGGAGAATGAATGGTATGACAGGGCAAAAAAAAAATTATAAAAAGGCTCAATAATTTATTTGCTGGCACCAAGCTTTCTTTCTAATTTATTCCCTGAAAACTTCAGTTTTAGGAAAATGGGAAAGTGACATTTCTCATACAATGCAGAAATTATCAGTGATACTAGTAGATGAAGTAGTCACTTCTATTCATTCCTTTCTTTGCTTGCAAAGAAAACAAAACAGCTAAAAGCAGATAGCAGGAGACAGAGGACCCAGTAACTCTGGATTCCATGTCACAGCTGTAGGGTGCAGAAGAGAATAACCCTAATGAAGTCCATATACTATCTTTAGAACTATATCAGCACAGCTCAAAGCAGACTCTGATCCTCCCTGAAACACAAAGCTGCTATTACTGATTATTGTTTTAGTTGACTTCGACATCAATTCCAAAACTTAGCTCTTTCTTTGCAATAGGAAGTCTAGGCAAGTACGTGCTGAATGCCTCGATCTGAACCCCGACAAGCTAGGGAGGCTTATTATTCTGCTGCTTATAACACAGCAGCTCCCTTCCTAATAGGCATTTAGAACAAAACAATGTTTCTCTCCTGCAGGGTTTTATTTGGCCTTTAGATTAAACAACGTTCTAGGTTAGTAATCAGGTTTACCAGACAGTTGTCACAGGGTCACCAGCAGCTACTTTGTTTTCCCTCAACACTGTGCTCTCTAAGGTGGTGATAGTGTTAAACAGTCTACAACTGATGGGAAAAGTAAAAAGATGAATCAATAGTGTCCTAAAAATACTTTTTTCAAAGGAAAAGCAGCCTATTGAAAAATCACAGACAAGAAAGATTTGGTATTTTTATACTGAATAGAATATATGTTTATACTAGTAAACCATATATATTACCTCAATAAATGCTAAAAGCCTACCCTGATAAAGCAAAAACAAGGCCATTTGTGATTTAGCTCACATTTTCATGCAAAAAGTGGGATGTATGCTTGTGCATGTGTCTTTTTTAAAATCCAAATTAATATGGAGGTAGAACAATTCTTTAAATTGGAACTAGACAAGCGCAATCCTGATGAAAACTTTGCTTTTTTAAAAAACTTGGTGATTTTGAAAATCACAAAAAAAAAAAAAAGAACACCACACACAAAAAAAAGAGCATAATTGATTAGGATCTGGCTATTGCAATGCTCACTGAGGTTTAAACACATGATTCTCCCCCTGTAAAATGCCAGGAAACTTGCATATCTGCATAAACTATTAGACAGCAGACAAACTGTTATATATTTTTTTACTTTATCCATTCCTGTTCAAAGGTTGAAAGGCCAAAAGGATGTGCAACTGAAGTGCCCAGCTTTGGCCTTCTCCCAGCACCATGGAGTCTGATTGTTTGACCTACTGAAGCAGAAAGTGCCCTGAAAAATCTCCACTTTGTTCTGAACACCCGTTTGCCTCCAACACTGAACACCTGCACATCACAACCTCATCAGTCCGGTCTGAAAAAGGCACCCATTTGTGGGAAAACATTCAGTCTGCTGTCCTTTGGCTCTCACAAACTTGGGTGATTACAGTTAAAGTATTTTTAAAGTAAATTTACTGGGGGTTTTGTCTTTGTTGGTTGTTTTCGTGTGGTTTTTACTACCATTAAAATATTTGGCCTAAAGACTGCAAAATAATTAATAATTACACCAACACTGATTTTTACTATCTTTGAAAGAAATTCCAGAAAATTTTTCTCTGGCATCTATAAAACATACCTAAAACCTGTGTAGTAAAGACAGGCATTACATTTTACAGTTTTATGGGTGTTATGTTCTATCATCCACTGCAGCCACAGAACTCTATTCAGAAGGTAAAACATGACATGTGTTTAATTGTTCCAGGATTTAGTAGCTGAAAATAATGTGTCTTTGAGAATGCTTTTTAAAAAGCTACTGGAATATGTTTGGTGTAATAAGGAACACATGTAACTCCTACTTCAGATGAGGAAAAAATAGGAAAGAAAATGTTTTCCTTTAGCAGCATGTGATTCAATTAACTCTTCAAGCTCTTTTCTTTTTGCAGCTGTTTAAAATATAATTATTTTCCATAAGACAGTAAAAACTATAGCCCCAAAGACAAAATGAAGTCTTATATGATTTTTTTCTGTTATTAGATATGGATCAAGTGCTAGTAAACACTTACGATATCTAACCAACTTTTTTAAACACATGGAGCACTACAGAGTTTGAAGAAAGCAAAATCCACAAGACACTAGGCCTGTTTTATTCTGGTGTTTAGATGAGGTAAGTTCAATTTGTTTTTTCAGCCCTAGCATTTTACAATCTATTTTCTTCTACAAGGAGATTTCTAATAATTCTACACTCTCTCTAAAATATCTTGTAGAGATAGACACCTGTATGCAAAGCCATGAAAATGCCCTGAATGTGTTCTTTTTCCAAGAAACAGACTTATAATTTTATATCTGACCACTCTATGCTGCTGATGCTCCGTAAGGACTCTGTAAAAGCTGGAGGAGTTGTTTGTGAGCTCTTTTGGTAATATTACAGCCTGAAGCAAGGCTAAGCACCACCTGCACCATATTTATCTACTTGCTTATGAAAGAGTTTCCCCCTCATTGTGTGGATAACTGACCTTAGCCATAGCTAATAAGACATGAGCTTCCTTGAACTATGCAGCTTTACACTGAATCTTATAAAACACTTCAGTGTTACCCATACAGCTTCACTGAGCTCCTAATGAACTGAAACACATTCTCCTTCCAATACTGTCACTACAGACAAGGTGTGGTCCAAGAAACAAAAATAACCTGGCCCAAACTTTGCTTTGGCCATCTGTGTGTGTAGACAAGCTTCTTCCTGGCTACTAACAGGTTTTTATAAAGTAGAGAATCAAGCAACATGTAGATATTTATGCTTCACATATTTATGCTTCTATAACAACTCATCTTACTGCACCAACCATGTAGTGACAAGAATGGTTTGCTTGCTGCAGGCTGCTCCCCTGATTGCAGCTGTGTTTCCAGATCTGTGTCTAGTTAGTCAGAGACCTCTGGGGCTTCATCTCTCCTTGACATTAAGCCTTTAAAAAGGTTGTGATCTATAGAGCCTGTGTTGAAGAAAACACAATTTTACTTAACATGAACACCCTGCCCAGTCAAACTAGTTCCAGTAAATCAGATGATGTTCTTATCAACCTGTTCCAGACACGTCTAACTTTTTTGGTTGGGTTTCTTTCTCCATTTTTTTTCCCTGTAATACACAACTGAGAACAGGAACTGGCACAAAAGCAGTGCTGCCAGCTAAACTGCCTTGTAGGGGTACATTTTTCACAGGTTACACTATTGTGTTATTGAAACAAGCCACTAGAATGAACACAAAAACCCAGGAGTTTCTGCTTGATATCTTTTGTTTATATCTTTTGCTTAAGAACATTATTTTTATCCCAGTTTATATAAATAATAATAATTAAATAACAACTAATTTACACTGGTTTATAGCTGAGGGCGATCAAGACTGTTTCTGTTCATTTGCAGATAGAGTTTGATGATTTAGGATTCTGTCAATAAGCTAATGCTTACAATTAATTTTAAAATGAACCTGTTGAACCAGTACAGGTTCAACAAGAGCTCAAGTGTCAACTACATATATACATGAAATACAATAAATCCTGAAGTACTACTTCAAAATCCAACCAATTTGTCTAATTTGTGGGTTAGTACACACATAAGAAATATAATCACCTTAATCATTCTAAATAAGCATACAGAGTGTTTCGTTTTGTGTTTTACTTTCTCCCCAACAGCTCTATACTAGTTGTTCCTCATGATGTTCCAAGCAGAGCATTCCAAAGAGTCACTCGTGCAGGAAAACAGTTGAGCTAAATTCAAGTTGCCACCTCTTTTCTAATTTTAAGTTTAGCTTTCCCATTCTGAAGGAAGCATTCTTCTCCAATACTAGTTAAAAGAGCTTATCTAATTTAACTTCCATTTTTTTCCTTAAACATCTGGGAAATTTCATTTCTCTAATCAGTTTCTTACTTTCCTCCACTAATTACAATCTTGTTTTTTCTTCATATATCATTTCCTGTGTGATAATTTTTTCATCATTGGGTTTCTTGCTCTTTATATATTTCCTAGATGCTGGTGTTCAAACTTGGAAAATGCAGCTTATTTACATTGTCCCTGTTCTCCTTAAAATACTCAGCTAAAATGTGCCTCAAGCAGTTATTTGCCTCTATCTATATTTGAATATTTGGCATAGCTCCCAAAATGTCACCATTTTTTGCCCTGATAGCTCCATCATCAACAAATTCTAGGACTTTAATTTACTCTAACATGGTGAGACGCCCTTCAGAGAACTTGGCCACCAGCTGTCCCTCTGCTCAAGGAGGCCAAAGTCACATGTGAGACAATGACACTGTCAGACCAACGCCACTTCTCCCTTTCTCTCTCTTTCTCCTTTGCCCAAGGCCATATCTCAATCCCATTCCCAAAACTGAAAGGTTTCTTCCTTTCTCTATGGCTCATGTAAAACTACCACATAGAACTACATTACTACAGGGGGTCAGCCTTTATATTTGAAATACTTTCAGTTTTTAATCTGTACTTCCTTCTCGTATCACCACAATCCTTTTCATACAGCTTTCAGGCTATTTCATACATAACAGGCTAAAATCTGGACCCCTTTTCACCAAGACAGATACTGTAGTCACATCATGTGCATACTGAATTCCATTCTACAAGTAAATCTAGATTCTTTTAAGTGGTACTAATTTAAGTAACAGCACACAATTAGGAAAAGTTATCAAATGTTGTATACAGACTTTCTAGTTTCCTCAGTATTAGACTACCATTTAAAAACTTTTACACAACTCCTTTAATAAGCTAAATAGTGAAGACTACTAAAAACATAAATGTTTATCATACAAATTTATTATGTATCAGGGGCACAAATTTTAACATTTTCCCAAGACAGGGCTTTGAGTTTTTAAAAAACCAAAATTATGAGATTGTATTCAATTGACTTAATGGTTTCATTTGCATTTCTCTGTATAAACACAGTGGTATGTTTACCAAACATCTATTTCCTTGTAACCCCAGATCATAGATCTTTGAACCCCCCCCCCCAAAAAAAGCTTTTTAAGAAATACATTCATAATATCAAAAAAACTTTAATCATGCACACAGTGCGAAAATTGAAATCTAATAACTCTGAATGAAAGAGCTCTGCAACATAAAAATTCCTGTAAACCCCCACAATATGTCCAAGCACAACTAAAGACAGACTTACATAATATATTAGCTTGCAATTGCAAAGGACTCTTCAGGTTTTGTAATCAGTTCTCACACTTAACCACAAACCAGGAAAGAATTGTTATGATATTTCACAGTTACATACACTGTGTAGCTTAGAAATATGGCTTAGAAATGTATCTTTTTACCAAAGTTAAACACAAGTTTAACTTCTTTCATTCATTTGACGAAACTGAGGATCAACATATGCTGTTTCACATGCTGATACTTAAAGTGAAACAACAAAGATTCTTTTAAAAACTAAACTTCCTTATAATGAAAAACAGAAAGAAAAGATCTTGCTCCTTTGAGAAGATGATTAGCTTACCTGGTTTTGCCATTCCACACCGACAGCCCGAACAATATTATCAGCTCTTCAGGTACTAATTCTTGCTAACTGGAAGGATATTTTCTCTCTTGCTGGATTAATAATCAACTTTCCTGATAGTTCATTTGTAATTCCCTGATGGTTAACCCTTTGCAGGGCTCCCATTTTGAACTAAGCAGCCTACGCTCTTCAGCTCATTGTAATACAAAAATAACACAACATAGGCTAGCACATAAATGAGAACTAAATAGAAAGATAAGGAAAAAAATAAGAATAGACTATCTTAAAAAAACTAAAAGCTTACAAACACTTAAAGCAAAGCTTCCTTTCTCAGAAAGACTCTAATTACTAAACCTAGTTGAAGGTAAAACAATGCATCAACAACCTGGGAGCTGTAAAGTCCAGTGGCTTATACGACTGCTCGCTCCCAGGAAGCCACAGCTCAACCTCTCATCTTCAGCCAGTGAGCAAGTATGACACATGCCTGGCTAATTCTGAAAATAACATCTTTTATTAGTGAATAGTGTGCTGAGAAATTGCCACAGTTATCAGTTTGTGCAAGGCCACCCATCTGTGTTGTCAGAAAGCAAGAGCAAGAGTGGCCAGGAGTAAAAATGAGATAAGAGAGGCCCTGAATAGCTAAAAAGGGGAGTTCAAGTGAGGTCAGAACAGTTTAAGATGGGATACCTAAAAATTATATATAGTTTTTATTTTCAAGTGTAATAGTAGTAAATTACATTTATATTATCAGTTTCATAAAAATTCAATACAGCTCTGGCAGCTCTGTTGTGAAATGAGTAAAAAGATTGTAAAACAAACCTGGTAAAAGAGTTCAGAGATCTCATATAAGAATGTGGAACATTCTGAAAATGCTCACATAAAGAAATTAGTCTTTAGGAAGTAAGTAATGGACCTGAGGATGTGCTCTAATTGTGGACAGAGGTTAGAGGAAAAGAAAAATAAACTTGTTGCATGAATGACTAAGGCATAATGCTACAAAAACAAGAAAATAATAAGAAAGGGCTGGGGGGGAAAAGACTTTCTGAAAAACAGTAAATTGGGGGTTTGGATGCTCTTGGAAAAATATTAGAGGTGACAGTTCTGTTCACTAACTAAATGCTTTCCTCATTAACTCTGCTATAGCTGTTTTATTAAATAATATGGCAGTAGTTCTGTTTTTGCCTTGAAACAAAGGCATGGAGTCTCCTAAAAATTCTGCATAGAGACTTTAAAGATGAGACTTTATCTACTTCCCTTTGCATAAGAGTAGTCCTATAGCTAATCTGTTATTACACGACTATAGGTCTCTGCTCTCTGTTCAGTAACACCTAGTATAGTTTGCTGTAAACTTTGCATTATGTGCTTTAAAATTTATGATAAAATGCTATGAAGTTTTGAAGCAAATTTATTTCATATTTATAGCTAATTTTATTCTGTGTTTGAAGGAAAACTTTTTAGGAACACCAATAATGTGAGAAAGCTACAACAACTAAATTTATTGTTAAGTATCACATCAGTGGTACTCCTGGGGGCTCCTCTTCATGGGAATAAAGCTTAAACAACATTTTCTAACACACTGGATTACTTCCCAGAGACGTGATGGCCGACAGAAGCAGTGCTGAACAAAGCAGGCTGGAATAGTAAGTCAGTAAACAACCCTTTTCAGAGGATGGCCACAAATAAGTGCAACTTTGTTTAATAAAGGCGAATTATAGCTATCTTTTGTTCTTTGGTAGGTGCATTATCTTTCTCTCCTGTTCCACCTGACTAAACTGGTAGTATCTTTTCTATCACCTGACTGAGTAGTTGGCTGGAAATAATGGGGCCAAACAATCCACTATTGTTATGAGGGACAATGACCTTTCATGTCCTTGGAGCTCGCCATGACCTTTCATCTTTCCTATCCTCCAATGGTCTCTTCTAACAACTAAAACTACACCCCGTTAGGCTGAATTCCAGATTGTCATAAAAAGCCCCTTCCTTTCGAAACAAAACCAATTTTTACACCAAGGTGGTGGAGAAACACAGGTCCATTGTTCCCGCACAGATGGAAGTTAGAGTTACTAAGGCAACAGCTCTAATCCCTCTTTTTACCACCTTTTTCACATCATTGGCCTATCAAGTGTGCTACCTTTTAACTCATAAGCTCAAAAGCTGGTAGTCTAACTGACTGCCCTAATTAGCTACGATTTTCACAGTACAGACAACATGATGAGCTAATCGAAATTTGCAAAATAATGACGTACCTCCAGCAAATATTCCTCCTCCTGAGGCCCAGTCTTAGAATAACAATAATGAGACCATTATTAGAGGAGGGCATTAAAATGCTGCACTGCTGCTAAACAGAGAACTTAATTGTTCTGGTCTTGTCCATTGAATCAACAACCTATTGTTGTGGACTTGAAAAATAAAGGACTGGAGAATGGGTGCCATAATGATTGGTCTGTGCTGCCATACCAGCACTCTGTAGAATTGTTTTCCTTTTGAAACTCTTGATGGACTAGTAGTTTTGTTTAAAAGTAATATAAAAGCCAATTGTCTGCATAAAAAGTCCTATTTATTGAAATCTTTAGAAGCAGTTGCATGGATTTGTTCATGACCCTCAAGATAAAAACATAGGGACCATAATAATGCTATTTGCGGGGACTACTACTTGTAGTGATACTGCTTGTAGATAACGCTGTCCTGTCTAGCTACTGCAAAAGGAAGGCATTTCCTTTGCAGACAGAAATCATGGCAGAAGGTCAAATAGTGGACAAACCCAAATCATCTGTAAAAAATGAGGATGATTTATTTTTTAAAAAATGTCCTAATATGTTTGGTCATCATTTACAATTCAGGGTTTAGGACAAACCAATAAAGATATTTCTAAGCAGTCACAAAACAGGACATCTTTTTGCTAATTAGTTTCTAGATATTAATTTTATTTTTCTTCACTTCCTAAAAATTATACCCTAAATTTTGTCATTGGGAAACTTAATAATATACACCTCAAGATGCAGTGACTGAACTGATGCAAATTGTAGCTTACTGTTAGCTTTGGATAGTCTTTATGTAAATCTGGGACTGGGAAGAAGAGACATCTAAAATCTCTGACACGCCTTTTAATTTTGGGTTTTTTTTAATTGCTAAGACATAAAACAAACATGGTCTTGAGAAAAAATATTCTCCCATGTCAAAAATCATAGTTTTTTTACATAAAAGCATTGTTAATTAACAATATCCTGGATTCTTCTTTTAGTTTTCTCTGCAATAGGACAGTTGAAAACTCAAGCAACAGTGATTTTACACTTTGGAATGCAAACTAAATTCACGTCTTATTGTATTTTTATAGCTACGCCTCTTAATATATCTTCCTACACACAAATTGCTCAAAAATTAGCTATGACCCTAGATTAATATAAACAATATAAACAAATTAATATAAACGGTAACATTTGGGATTGCAAGAGTTGACATTGGTAATTTGCTGTTAACATTTTCAATGGGAAAAAGTTTAAGGTTTAATTTTTCTCATCAAAATATTTCCTATGAAAATATTTTAAATCAATTTGAGAAAAATAATTGTGAAAAGGGAAAAAAAAATAGGAGAGGAAAACTTAAAGTTAAAGGTTAACCCAAAAGGTATTTTCAGCCGTTCTAGGAACTGCTCATAAAATAAAAAACTTTCTTGCATGCATTTGCAGAACATCTTTTCTTTAAAATCCTTTATTTTGTAAATTGAAAAAATGTCTAATATAAATAAAGTAGTATTTTTATATGTCTAATATAAAGTAGTATTAAATTGTAAATAAGACCTCTTGTTTCATTCAATCCATGCTTTGCTTCATTTATCTTCATCTTGTTAGGCTAAATTAATTAACAATCTCTGTGTTGCACACTTTCTCTTTTTATTACATCAAATAATGGCCTGGATAGGGGAGAAAACCCTCACCACAGGGATCTTGAAACACTACCTTGAGGAAGAGTCTCTTACATATGCATTGCTTCAGCAATATTAACTAGTTGGATGTTATGACATTTATTAAATGGATCCTTCAATCCTTCACTGCTGTAAAATAATTGTTCTGATTTTGTGAGAAACAAAAATGTTTCTTTAAAAAATCTGGGGCTCATAGTAGATCATGTTTACAATTTGTGAGCCACAAGTGCCAAAAAGAAAGCAAGCACCTAAATAGCTTTAATCAATGTTTAATATAAAAAAAACCTGCAACTTTTAAATACAATTTCTGGCCAACTGTGTATAACTGTGTATACAGTCCCAAACATATTAATGTGTCAAAATACTCAAACCAAGTTACCATATCATCTGTGAATGTTCAGTATATAATTAATTGAATGTCTTGGACAGTTTCATGGGTAAATCTGGTTATTTAGACATTGTAATGGGGCTCAATGTGCTAAACTATTAGGCAAGTTTTCTTCCTTTAACCTACATTATGGCATCTAGAGCAAAAGGACAAAACAGTAAAGCCTTTTTTAATCTCACCCAGATCAAACAACCCTCTTTCTCCAATCACAGCTTTGTGCGTGATATCTTTCTGCTAGTGTTTCTTATTTAATTAAAACAGACACTGACAGAAGGACATGGATTAGGACTGTAATGATGCATTTACTTAGATTAATCGGAGGCTCCTTTTGGAGTAATGGCTTAAACAAAGAACAAAAGGAAATTGTTATGAAACAGCCTTTTATCCCAGGCAAAGGTCAAATTATGAGGTTTTTAATTTTGTCAGCCTCTGTTATATTGGACCTTTCTACTGGAACATGAGAAGTGCTTCTCTCCCCTTCGCCTCTGAGGCAAGTCAGTTATTATAATATAGCCATTAAAGCTGCAAATTAAAATGTCTGATTTTAAACCAGGTTGCTTAGCTTTCAAAACCCTCTAATTAGCATGTTGTGCATTGTTGTGAGGGAAAGAAACCTGAAATGCTAATGACCTGCTGCCAGGTGACCACATTGCTGTGCAAAATAATACAGGCTCATTCGAGTAGTAGTAATACTAATAACACCCAGCTCTTATGAATTACCCAGCTCCAGGTCTGCTCTGTACCACATGTGCTTAAAGATGCAAGAGTACATCTAGCCAAAGATCAGAGTTCAGTAGTCAGCACAAGAGATTGTTGTATGTTAACTGGGAAGGAGTCTGTGCCCATTCAGAGGCTGTGAGGCAGGAGAAAAACATTTGGAATCACTGTGGGTCAGGTAATACCTGGGCCAGGCACAGAAAAAAGCACAGAACGGAAATTTCTCCCCCTTTTGGGCAGAAGCTACAGATACATTTCTGTATATATCAAAGTAGATAGCCCCAACTTGCTGTGATAAATTTTGCTCTTCTTCTTTGTTCACAAAAGGGCAGCAATGCATGAAAACACCCCAAATACAGGTATACTTTTGCCCTTTCCCAGTTTACCATTCATTGCAACAAGTTCATTGAACACACAAAATTTAGATGATGGTATTTTCTAAAAATATGCTACAAGAGAAAGTCTGGTAATGCATTTTCAGAGATTCAAGCTGAATAGAAAGCATTTCCTTAAATCTCATGGTACTTGAGACTCTAGGTTTTTGAATATTAGGTTTTTAGCAAACTTACTTCACACAAAATTCTGAAAGAAAAGAACTTCCACATTCCAGTGACAAAATGAAGCTTTAAGTAACTTCCTTTTTTCTAAACTGCAGAAATATTCATTAATCTTCTGCACCACCAAAACTGCAAAACTGTACACAGACCCAACCCCCCTCCTGCCATGCAGTCCACATCTCTGGCAAGCCAAAATGTCACCCAGCCCCCAGAGGAGCACAACCTGATACCAACAAAGAAGCAAAGCTTTGCCTGCAGTGCCAACACTGGGTCCAAACAGCAGCAGCAGAGGCAGCTGTTCAGCACCACAAATAATACCATCCTGATAAGGCCAGAATCATTAGTAGTCAAGATTAACCCCACTTGACCTGCTTTTCACCAACAGTTAAGGGAAAAACTTCTTTCTCTGTAACTTGACATCTTCACCACAAAGATCATGGCCCAAGCCCTTCCAGACATACCAGCACAGCGTTGACAGCGTTCCTCAGAGGTCACAGTAGTAGGAAGTTGGATAAGATATTGAACAGCTATGCTGGCCTTGATGTCTGATCATTCCCAGAAATCTCCTGTCTTTCTCAAGGGAGCCCTAACTGACCATTAAGGGACAAAAAATTACAGCAAAATGTCTTTTCAGTAATTTTTAATCCTTTGTTGCATTATATTTTACTTACAAGTTTTTTATACACATTCTGCCATATTTTTGCCACTATACACCCTTACCATGTATTCCCAATCCTGAAAAAGAAGGACAACTTGCCTTGGAAAATATTAACATGAAAGCCACTTACATGACTTACATTAAAAAGGAAACTACACTTATTTGCAAAGATGGAATATTCAATTTACTTAACACTCAAATACCTGCTCTGTTAAAAAGTGGCAAACAAAATGTTAATAAAATTAGCTACATAGTTACATTCAATGTGGTTAGAAATAGCCTGAACTTCACAGTAGTCTTCTACAACTTTGATATGTCATCAGCCAGTACTACCGTTTATTTATTTGTTTAAACTTCTGTTCAGCCAAGATAATCACATCTTAAGATACGTGAACCTGTTTTCACAGACACATGTATCATCCACTAGTGTTCTTTGGCTGCCGCTTGGTTGTTATTTTTTCCTGAATAAAACCACCTCTGTGAGACGAAAACACACTGCTAAGTTTATTTTTAAGGAAAAGAAAAAGAGCTAACATCAAATGAAAAACAGACTTTGTGCATAGTGATAGGTGGCTCTATCCTTTACAACTCACAGTCAGGAAATTCTCATTATTTTCCTTTGTAGAGTTCAGCTTAACTGTGTGTTTTAGAGGCATCTTGGTAAGGCTACTGCCTTGCTACTGTGCATTGATATGCACAATGCAAAGTACACTGTTTCCCAAAAGTTCTATTTGTTCCTTAAAATATATCAAGTATGCCAACACTCTTTTAGTGAGTAAGTAATAAAATCTGCATTAGTACCCTACACAGAGTATGAATTCACGCTTTAAGATCAGAGCTGCTTAGATAGCAAATTATCTGCATCATTTCCCATTTAGCAGCTAGAGAGCTGTCCAGGTACAGTCTGTGCCTCCATGAATACAGTACTTCATGTCCAGTGTTTTTTGTTGAATATCCATGTGTTATACAGAAAAATGTGTAAAAAACCAGCAGTCATCTAAGAATCCAGTGCAGGGGCCTGACAAGAGTCAGGTTGTCACAGCAGCAGCTAGAGGCATAGTACAGTAGATACACTGGTAAAGCAGACAAATACTACACAATCCTGTTGCTTTGGTGCAGAACAAGGTCCTGATTAGCTTTGAACACATCACAAATTCAAATGAGTCCATTAAAAGTACTCTGAGTAACTACAGTGCTCTGTCACATTGACCCTGGGAACTCTGGAAGCCAGCACTGAGCAAAGAGAATCTGCTTCCTCACTTTTCCAGCATCATTTTCATACAGCTGAGCAAAAGTCTCAGTATGCTCTGGAATGATGGACAGCAAAATAAAACATATGTCTGGGAAAAAAAAACATTGTCAAGTCATTGAAATTTCATGTATCATATGTAAGGAGATTTGATCCAAAGAGAGGAAGAAGAGGGAAGTGAGCTCCTGTTATGTCTCTTTCCTCAAGTAGCCCCCTAGATTACTGTGTGGTTACATATATTTATGTATATCTACATAATTCAACCTGTACAGTATGGAAAAACATTTACATAATGGAACCTATATAACAGTCTTACAATGGAACCAGATTCTCTTGTCCAAATTAACAGCTTGCACAGAATAGGAATTTTCTCTATTTTCACATACTGTGAAGGAAGAATGGTTCTTATCTCTGAACACCAGCAGCTGCTCTCAGGGTTTTCCCCATTATGCACAACCTCCCTCAGCTTTTTCCATGTGTTCTTCTCAACAGGTACTCTATATCCTGATCTACCTGGTCAGTCCATACTGGCATCACTCTATTTATATATAATACATTATATAACATATTATCTATCATATAGTACAGCTTTTTGTGTCTGTGAGTTGAGAGAAAGCAGAACTGTCCACTCCTTGAATTTCCAAAACACTGCATCTCGGCCATACAAACCAGCTCTCTTTCAGCCCTAACTACAGGACCAAGCAATTTAGATATCTGAATTCAAGCCAGATTGCCACATTCACCACTAGAAATTCTTTTTACTGTTTGACTCTTTTGCAGTCCTAGATATCACACCTCACTCCAGAACTCCATTCCCATCTGAGTTGTGACACAATGCACAAAACATTGCTCAAATCCTTTACAAATTTCTTATTTGGTTTTGATACTATATAAATTGGTTTTTTTACCCCTGAATTACCACTGAACCTCTCACCCAATGTGTTAAACTTTCTTCACAATTGGAGCCTTCATATTTTTATATCTGCTAATTTTTTAAGTGCTGAGGATAAACTAGGTAAATTATGGAAGAAAAAAAATCACACAGTCAACTCCATCCTTTCTCGTTGTTTTCACTTGATTTCAACAAATGATAAGGCTATTATATGCCAAACTTCTTCTTCTTTTTGCTTCTACAAAAGAATACTGATCTATGCAATTCATTGGTGATTTTATAGTGAGTGTCCGAAATGAATTTGATAAATCATTTCCTATTGTATGTATATACATACATATATGTATATGTGTATATATATATATGTGTGTATATGTATACATAAAAAAAGAAACTGTTAAGGGATTTCAGTTTGCTGTTGAGGCCAGCACAGCTTAGAGACAGAAACCACCATGCATATACAATTACAGTGTCAGACTTACACCCACAAGATAGCCATATGGTGAACTTCAATATCTCCTCATAAAATGATTCACCAGGCAAATTTTAGCATTTGGCCTACAATTTTCCCACTAGTCAAAATTTCCCAATCAGTATTGTCTGGTGAAGGAAGCACACAAAAGAGCAAGGCCTAGTTTTGACTCAGCATCTGGCATGCTATTTGCTTCTTTATGCCTGGGTTTACCTTTGTGTAAAACATCTTAACAACATCTTAATAAATCAACTTTTGCTACTGCTTTCAGATCTACTGTGAACAAGGAGGAATGAGAGAATCTGAACCCCTAAGCAGAAAGAAACAGGGATCACTTCAAAATGAAACCAAATAAATTAACATAAAAGTTTGCGAGGTCACTTGGTTTTAATTGCATGGGTTGGACTCAATGATATTGAAGGTCTCTTCCAACCTAGTGATTGTCTGTGTGATTCTGTGTGCAGTTTTTTCTCTCTAAGGTTGGATCTTTCAATACCCAATTGTATTGGTTAGCCAGTCGTACCTCTACATTGTTTTATTACAAAGTGAATCAGAACAGACAAATTAATCAAGCCAGGACAGTGAGTGCACTATGTTTATTTGTTATATCCTGTCCATATCTGTCTAAGGTTCAGACTGAAATCCTGCTCTAGCTGCATCAGCTTTCAGGCTGACAAATCTTTCTGAAGCTGTGCCACACAGTGTTTCAGGCCTGGAAGGTGCTGCAAACGGGCATTTTCACTACACTTCTCAAAGTCCCAAATATCAAAGTTTCACACATTAAACCCCTCAAAAGATTCACCTGTTGCAGCTTAATGATACACACCATCCAGTCTTCGAGCACTCCTTTTTTTTCTGTCCATATAATTATCAGTGTTTTAAAACTTTCCTTTCTAAAGAGTGGAAAATACAATATAACCTATATAGAAAGTGACACCACAACACAGAGACTGTTTTATATCTCACTGTCAAAAAGCTTGGGGTAATAGATTATGAAAGTGTCCATTTTGGTACATATTTGTATTTTGGGGTATATCTAAACTTTTATGAAATGCCTATTCCAATACAGCTGGAAACTATCATACGGAAACTAAAGCAGTTCAGTAAGCAAAGTGATGCAAATAAGTAAAACCACCTACATTTTCTAATTACTGTAATCAATTTCACATTCCACCAAGCCAACTTAACACATCTATAAAAGTTTTGCTGGTAACCACAGAGAAGGAACTGTACAACTACCTGGTTTCTTCAACATTTGTGAAAAATATGATTATCCCAAATGGGTTTCTATGATTTATAGATATATATATATGTGTGTGCGTGTGTGTGTGTGTGTGTGCACCTATGCATGTATGTATACAAATATATATATATGTAGGTCTATATACCCACGTGTATAGTTACACTTAAGCAAAATCATTAGATTTTTTTCAAAGCTCACCACTTAGAGCAGATGGAAATACAAAGGTGTTTCTCTGCTTGGTACCTAAAAGAGGACACCACAAGATTCAGAACAGAGCAAGGACTGCATATGAACAGCCTCAGCGAACAGATGCCTCAGCAAAGGAGGAGGCAGCATAAATAAGGAGAGAATGAGAATGGCAACAGCTTTGGTGAGCCCAGGATCTCCCTACAAAACTGCAGGAACTTCTGCCTAGCATCTGTATTTGATGGGAAACTTTGGCAAGCACTTCCTTCCAACAGTCCTCTTCAAATTAGACGAGGGATGTGAGAATTTAAAGAGTTAAATGCATAAATTTGTAGCAAGGTTTAAGGTACTCCCACATAGAGTGAATATCTTGAATCCTAGAAAGACAGCATTTTGCTTTATATTTTTTCCTTCAAGCCTGCACCTTTTGTCATAATGGCATCCACAGTCAGCCTTCACTTGGTATAATATTTGTGTTGCCATACAGTTAAACAAATGTTTTTTCATTTTCTTTTAAAATAGCCTGTCACCCATGATTCTCTAAACAGTGGCCCATCAGTCCAGCTGCTTAACATGTACAAGCTGAACAGTAAAGTCTCATCTCGCCCCCATTAAAAGAGTCCTTTCCTTATTTCATTAGCCAGAACACATGGGGAATTAATAGGACTTCAAAAATAATAGCGTACATCTGAAAGGAATCCTGATTTCATAATATCCCCACATTCCACTATAACCCACAGCATCTGATCAGCATTTGGCATCACAGTTTTAGCACAAGCAAGTGTAAGAGACCAAGGTAATCTTTCTTCTTTTTTTTTTTACACGTGGACATTTCATAACTCCACTCAGTGCTCTTTTTCTTCTGTTTTTATTTTTCCTGATTCTTTGTATGAAATATGAAGGACTCACAAGTATGAGTATCAAATTTATGGTGGATGCCTGCTATACCACACATTATAGTCTCGCAGTTGTCTGCCCTGCAGTAGGGAAGATTTGCATAGTGTTTAAATGGGCAAGAGCTATACAAACTATACTTAAAATATTGTTACATTTATTTTTTCTATACCAACTAGCAAAAAAAAAAATAATATTTTATTCCTCTTTAGGGCAACATTTTAGTGCGATGAGGTAATACCACAACCTAGTATATCTTGTTGATATTTTAAATTTGAACATATTCCCTTCTGTAATTCTTTCATCCGTGTGCACAATTTATACAGTAGCTTTGAGAAGGGAAAGAATGAAGTGTTTGCCTTTAATCCCAAGGGGGTTGTATATGGGGTCGTTTTTGTTGGGCTTTTTTTAAATCATTATACTCTCCCTTCCCATCACTGGTGACCATCATTGCAGCACCATACCTCCAGCTGTGAGCTTGAACACACAGCTCCCCGAAGCCAAAACAAATGGTGCTTTTCTGATTTAGAACAAGAGACACTGAAAGTACGGGGAAAAGCTTAAGCTTCCCTTCTTTTTGAATTTCAGCATCACCTCTCTTATGGAGCATATGACACAGCAACCTAGCCCATATGACAAATTAGAAGAATAGCTGCAGCAATTAAGATTACAGAAAATTATCATATCTTTAGGAAGCAATTAAATATTGTGTCATCTTCAGGGGGGAAATGCTTTAAATCATATTTTTACATGACGTTTGGTAAGCCAGGCAGCCTAACTTGTAAGGCTTTTCTGTTACAGACTACAAGATGAAATTTTGTGCACCTGATGTTTCTCCTCTTAGGAAGAACTAACGCCTAAGAGGAGAGGAATTCCCACTTGCAGGAAATCCAACACATGGTAGACACAGAGAGACAGAAAGATGGCTGGAAAGAGGGTAAATACCAACAAGTAAAAGGACAGAAGATTACTTTGGCTGTTGCACAGCAGTTACAGAAAAATAATTTAAAAGAAAAGTGGTTTTTTTTCTCCCCACGAAGTCCAGAGTACACATTTTATTATAGTGAGCTCTGACTTAATTTTCCAAGACTCAGCCTGAGACAACAGCAGCTGACTACCAGCTCAGCAGTGAGAGGTCTAAAATTAGTATTTTTAAAAGTCTTTTTATTCTCATAAAATTTGTACATTAAAACTGACATTTTAAAAGGTTACTTCTGTGGAGAGGAACTAGCAGCTATCAAAATCTAAAAACACCAATCAAAAGCAAACGTGTTTCAAACTAATCTCCAGATAGCACAGACAAATCACCGTGCCAAGCAGCGGCACAGAGCAGGCGAGAGCTTTGGGAAAAATTATAAATTAGGTAAATCTTCAAGTTATAGTATTATTGCATCAAAGCTGTGGTTTAGACATCCTAGTGCTAACTGCCAAACTGTCTGCATTATTCTACGTTGTTAGCCATACTAAGTGGATTTCCAACCACTTCAAACAAATTATCAATTCCAATTGAGCAGGTTTGTGATAGAGCCAGAGAAAAAGGCTTTCTTTTAAAGCTTGCCTGCTCTATTTTTCTGCCTTTCTATAAAATATACCTTATTTATATGGACTTCTATATACTTTCAGGTAAGAAAAACCAGCTACTCATTAACATGTCCACAAGTGTATTAAAATTACATTCAACCCAGTCTTTTATATGTAAGGTTGTTTTTTTTTTATCTATCACATACAGCTGTGAGTAGAAGAGACAAGTTAGTCCAAGGACATAATGTCTTTCAGGCTCTATAGCACTTAGCAGGTTGCTGAGCCTCCAAGGCCTCACAGATTTTACCAAGACTTTTCACACAATCAGGTAAAGAGAGCTAAGCCAGTCAGCAGATGTCCCATTCATATAACAAAGAGAATATTTTAGTGACAATGTGAGAAAACAACAGTAAAAATGGTAGAGAAACCCACTGAGCCATAGAGCTCTTTTTTCCTCTACAAAGAACCTTTGACTTGAGCTTGACTCTGACATTCACTGTAGTCCTCAGCAAAGGGAAAGTCAATGTGCAAGCTTTGTCACAAGAGAACCAAATAAGAATCAACTACAACAATGCTGGGCCACCTTCTATATTTTAATTTCCTCTCTGGATTTAGCAAGTATTCTTTCATACAAGATCCTTTAAAATACCACATTAGTATATGAAAGACTCCTGTCATACGTGTCATCATTAAGCTGATCTACAACATCATCCTTAATAATTCCATAGTCCTATTGCTGCATTTCAGTCCTATTGTATCTTCAGTTTCACCTCAACACTGCAAATTTTCAGTGTCCTCAAGTCCAAGTTAGCAATTTTAAAACTTTCAAACAAGAAAAGGCTGTTGATATCCAAAATGTCTACACCTACTTGCAACCCAGTGAAGAGGTAAAAGTACTGTGGTGTGAACAAAGCCAGTTTTAGCATTTATTAAGATCACTTCAATTCCTCAAGTGGCTCTTCTTAGAGACCATTACCTCAGCAAAATGCGCACACCAAACCATAATAATAATGGAGATAACCCATCTGAAGAACCAAGTTCGGGGTGTGGTTCTGAATTTGTGGTTTTGAATCAGGGAAAAGATGTCTACACTCCCCATGTTCTTGCACTCCTCTAAGGCCAAGTTTAAATAAAGAAGAATACTTTTCAGCTATCTTGGACCACATTTCAATGGCAAGGGAACTGTGAATGAAAGAAGTTTACAAAGGGGACTGTTAAACATTAAAGTATAGTATAATCACTGTATGAATTAGTCATAGCCAGTTTAGGCACTGTCCAACCCTCTTTCCAACCATCTGCAACAAATGTGCTCCATTAAAACAGAACCATATGGAAAACAAGCTAGCAATTAACACAGCTTCTATGCATACCTCTAATACAGCACAGATTTTAAACTTTGAGTGAAACTGACTGCTGAATTACTTCCATATTGCTGCTGTTTAGACCTTGGCAACACATATTTATCCTCACTCACTACAGTATGTCATCCCAAGATACTGCCATATCATCAAAATAAGCATGAAAAAGCCACCCACAACTGAGCCATTCATTGTGGTTTATAGTCTCTGTTAATAAAATACTTGCAGATCAAAGTGTAACAGACTTTTTCAAAGATTTGTAATACATTATTTACCAGTCAGTAGCAAAACAAATAGCTAATTCAGGGCAAATCAATTAATTTAATTGCTAGGTGATACCTTGTACTGTGGAAAAAAGTCTCCAGGTCTGAGTAGTTTTCTCCTCTCACAGATTTTCTAAAGTTCTAGAGATGCTGCACTTAACACTGTGGTACTTCCAATCCAAAGGGGAAATGCAGAATTCCTAGTTCTAAAACTCAAAGCACTTACAAATGCTCAAGGATAGTAATATTTTGGGTTTTTTTGTTTAATAAAATAACAAAACTAGAATACTTCATAATTTTATCTGACTGTACAACATGGAGAAAGGGAAGTTTATGATTAAAAAAAAAATCCTAATTATAAGCAAGATCAAGCCAAAGTGACAATGCTCAGTACATACCATATATCCCTTTCTACCCAGTCCATCAGAGCTCTTCACTTGAAAAGCCTGGCTCTTTTATTCAGCCTGTAGACATTTGTTCACTTAAGCTCAACAGTTCAGCCTACAGGGTTTGGTCAGGGAGCTAAAACCCCACAGAAAAGGGTAGGTTGGCAGAGGCCTCTGGAGGTCTCCAGATCACAACACTCACATTGCCCAGGTAAAGAAAACTTAAAAAACTGTACTAGGGAAAAAAATATACCCAAATAATAAAAAAACATACTGAATATTTAAAACATGACATTGCAGTGCGAATTAAACTGCTTTATGACACATAATACTAAAACTGGGGGGATTTTATACTTGTTTGGGTTTTCCTTAGTAACAAGAATTCTAGTTCAAAGCACCCATATTTCCTCAGTTATCCAAGACAAAGTTAAAAAAACTAGCTACAGGCATCATTTTGCCAGAGATTTGACAATATTCCAAAGAAGCGATTAGTTTCATGAAATATTACCCCAGAACCTACACAATTTCAAAAGCATTGGAATTCTTGAAGCAGCCTTTCAAGATTCTAGGTCAGCGTGGGCCAAAATGTTTCCAAAGACTCACAAGAAAATATGATGAGCCTGGAAACAAAAGATTAAGAAGCAGAATTTCCTGAATTTCTCACACTGACTGAATTCTGTTCAGAATTTCAGGAGAAACAGAAGTTTCTCCCTCATTAAGCAGAAAACAAGTAAGTAAAGTAAGCTCCACACTTCTTCCTGTATGCTTTTCATACCTTCAAAGGTTTGAATATTGACAGCAATAATATATTGTCCAAGACTAATACATTCATGAAATAATGTAACTTAGCTATTATTATATAGGTCTGCAGCTGTTTCTTAATTTTGTCCTTAAAACTGTCAATTGCAATAGTTATATAGAAGAAGATACAATGTCTGTTGATGGATTTTAATTACCAGCATTTCAAGATGTGTAATTAGACTCCAATTTTATTTTTTTTTCCAGTAAGGAAAATTCTAGAAAGCTTTGTCCTGGAGATGTTCTTCCACCTATTACACACCCATAGGCTTAGGCACATTGACATTAATAAAAGGATATAAGCATGAATCATCTTAAAATTCACAGTTTTGGAAGACATTATCAGAAATACTTAAATATCTAATACAAAAAATATGTAACTTGGCTTAAAAATATACCCATAGCATCTGAAAGAGCTGAAGTGTCATCGAATGGGATTCTGATTAACAACATTTTGGTTTAATAAAAGAAGGTTTCGGCGACAGCCATATTGAACATCCGTTTGCAAATATGACTTTAAGTAAAGCATATGTATGTGTCAACAACTGGCTTTCTGCCACTACATTTATTTTCTACAGTCATTAAGTAAATGATACCTAGCCAAAAAGTCGAAAAATATTCCAGTGGTATTAGTACTGCAAAAAATGCAATGCTTTGGAATTAGCACCTAAACCTCCTGCATCCCCCATAAATTCTGACTAATTAAATTCCTACTATGTTATTCCTCCTGTTTTCCTCACAGCTGTTTTATATATTTTCACCTGTTTCACTTCCCATTTTGTTCAAGTAACAAAAAAAGCTTAACCTTCCTTGATTGACAGAAAGGAATAACAATATTTAATTAACATCACTTCATATCTGACAAATCTTAAACTCCACTCAGTCAATAAGGCTCTATGAAAGTATTCCCCCAACATTTTTAAAAGCTTTTTAAGAAAGCTCAGAACACTGTGTTCTTAATTCAAAAGCACATGCCGAGTTAATTATGGTCTTATGCTTTGACCAAAAGTAGGATTTGTGGGATTTTCTTTTTCTTAAGTCAAAGGATTCAAAAGTAATTTATGAATGATACTGAAATAATGCACGAATTAGCTGCTAGCATGCTGTTAGTTTCAAGTGTTAATATTTTATTTTTTTTCATGTGCTGGGAGGGTCAGCATTAAAGTCATGCTGAGTTGAAACTCTATTTATACTAAAAACTACATTAACTAAACAATCATGTTATTCTACAGTCCTCCTACTTACTTTTAGGTTATTGCTCTTGACTAGGTTACTTGTTTGGGAGATTTCTGCACAATTTCTGCCAATTCAAATATAGACATTTCCAGAGCTAAACAAATCCTGTAACAGTGTCACATATACTCTCCCTAGAGTTACTCCTCTATGTACGTGATGTTTAATTCATGTTCCCACATCTTTGTGAGCAGTTTCACTTCTGGTGTATACTACACACATCCTAATACCTCACTGCTGAGCTGTTTAAGCAACTTGCTTTACCATGACCTTGTTATTACTAACAAAGCAAATTGTTTTATTGTGACCTGGTTATTACTGATATGTTTCCAAAGGGGTCACAAATTGATCCAGGGCGGGCACATTCTCAGGTGTGTGTGCACATGCACACAAATGTAAAATGGCCAAATTCAGTAATGTTTATCAAAAGCATTGCTATCTATGTCTCAGTTGGATTTTAAAGAGCATCAAATTTCCTGTACATTATTGATTCAAAATGTGATCTTGGGCTCTAACTCACATGGGATCAGCACCACTTTTCTCCCACACTGTAGCTGACAGGCAGAAAGGGCATTGAGACTGAGGCAGCTTGTGGAAAAAAGAGCCGTGGACAGCTTTCTCTCCCTGACTTCCCCTTTCCCTTTGTGACATGTTCCTGAAGAGCAGACTAAGCCAGGCAAAGGCCAATAAAGACAATCTGTAAGGCCTTCCCTAGCACCAGCCTTATCCAGTCCTAGCTTGGGTCAGGACCAAGCTGAATTTCCCTGAATTTCTCATGCTATTAGACCAGCTTCTATATTAACTTATTTTTTATCAGTAACAATAAACACTAATAACCATAAACATTCATCCAATGTATTCTGACAATCATTTCTGTTAGGATAATTTTAGTAAGCTATAAAATTATTTCAGCAAGATAAAGTTCTCTCAGAAATGGTGGAACAAGTTATTCTCTAACAACAAGGTAGGTGGAAGATTAATAGGGTTTTGCCATAGTGTTATGAACCCTTGCCTAACACTTTTACATCTATTCTGCCTACTTTATACCTCTTGCCACACTAACTCAATGAACTCCATGTGACTGTTTAGTTCTTTGCAAGAGGAGTGTGCTTTTAAATCAACAATGTGAAATGTGAAGTCACTTCTGCACTCTCCATTCGGCACATAAATATGATCCAAAAGTAATGTATTCTGCAGCTCATACTTCTACTGCATAATTTCAGAGAGAATGTTTGTCCTGTTTCAGAGGTTTTGAAAGCATCTTCAGCATATTCAATCATCAGTAAGGTCGGGGTTGCAGAAAAATAACACTGTATTATATGATACAGAATTAATGGAAAGGCCATGCCCTCCCAGACTCAGGGAAGAGTATGGCTCAGTGACCAAAGTGAAATAATGCAAAACCAATTTAATTTTAGGGACAGGTGAGCTGGGGACATCAAGGCTACATGAGGAGAAAGGGCACTTGGGCATCCAGAGGCAGGGACAGGGCAATGCAAAGTTGCAGCAGGTGCAGCACAAGCCTGCTAAAAGCAATGTCAGACTGGGCATCACAGTGACCATGAAAACAGGGGAACTGAAGCTCTCAGAATCAAGACAGAAGTTAGGAAGAGCAGTACATCATGAATGCCAGTGCATCCACTTGTGTGTCTTGCTGCAAGAGAAAAAAGCAGCTTGCCAAGTAGCAAGTAATGTTTCTACTTCCATCTGATTTTTTTAACTTTGTATGCAAGACACTTTTATACAGAAAACATGCAAAACATGCATAGTTTTTCACAGAATAAAATGCCAGTATTACTTTAAATAATACTTGGGAAAAGAAAGCTGCAGTGACTGAAGTGATAGGAAAAATGATAGCTGCTTAAAAATCTCTCAATGGTCTCTCAAAAACCAAAAAAATTTCTATTTAAGTTTTCTACGTTTTAGCTTCTCTTCTTGCAATATCTGCCGATGTAACGTAAGGACGGACTTCGGAATAAGAGCAGCTCTAGAATTTGCAACATTATTAAAATTTGTAAATTTATTTGTGAAGAAAAAAACCACTCAAATTCAAACTGCTATTGCACTTTTTTTGTCCAATGTTTTTAATTAATCCCTTCTATCCATTTAAATAATGAAACAAATCAAATAAAAAGACAGGAGGAATCTAGACCTCCTGGTAGAATAAAGAAGAAGGGACATAACTAAGGAACAGAGGAAAAAGCAAGGGATGAGTACATACTTAGAATACATCAGTTTTAATTCTGATTTCTCAGTACTAATGTTTTGGGTACCTTAGTTCTATAAACTAGATATTTTTATAAACCTATATCAAAAGTAGTAATCACTAAGAGAATATCAGAAAACCTTCAAGAATTTTCCCCTCAACTACCCATAGAGAAAGACTGCAAATTGTTCTAAAATATTTGTGATGGTAACCCCCTCTTCTTTCACTCAATACTCCCAGTCTTATGCTTGAATAGACGAAGGAGAAAAAGGCTTATTGATTATTCAGTCAGTGATGTCTCTTGGATAAACAGAAAAAAGGTTTGCCATAGAAAATATCTACAATGAACTCAAGATAATTAGGGGGGGTGGGGGGAAAGCAACAAACAACTCTTCATTCATCTGCTAGAGAAGTTACTGCATTTCTAGCCCAGAAAAAGCAATTATTCAGACCTTGCCTCCTCTATTTCCTACATTGCTTCCTTCTTCTGATGAACAAGAGACCTTTCAACACAGATGTGGTAGTCTTGCTTTCTTTTCTGTTTTCTGCCCACGAGTAAATTTATTGCTCACGCCAGGTTGATGGCCTCTGAAACTGAAAGGGCTCCATTTATCCTGAGAACAGACATGCCACTGGCCACACTGGCCTCTTCACATTGCCCCACCAGTCTGCATTGACCCTGACCCAGAAGGAGCCAGCGTCAGCAGTGGACAGATAGATCAGGTTCCATTTCCATTTCAAGCCTCCTATGATCCCTGAAGCTGCCAAAAAGCCATCAGGCAATGCTGGTACCTATGTGTCCTGTGGACACCCCTGGGGATCTGAACCATGAGCTAACATAAGAGACTCTAATTGTCAAAATGTAACCAATACATGCTATTATTTACTTGGCTGAGTTCAAATCAGAGGCCTTTGCAATGACAGGTTCCGTTTTCTAATTACATCTTTCCTTTGCAATCCAATCCTAGAAGTGGGGGAAATAAAAAAACCAACCAAAAAAAAATCCTAACAAATTATGAAATCAGCATTTACTAGAACAGGGAGAGAAGAGGGCTCAAAAACTGAAGGTCATGAGCCCAAGCCAAACACAAACATTTTTTGTGTGTAATCCAGTTCTGAAAGCCTTACCATGAAGTGTAGTAGGAAGAAAATCATCCTTCATGGGCTTTCAACTGCACCACATTCAAAAGCTGTTTTGTTGTTAAATATCTGGTGCTCACTGTTGGAACTTAACTTGCCTTTTTTACATTTAATAGCATACACTTTAAGTGGAGTCAAAATGGTTACTGCAGAATTTGAGCTGAGGAGTTTCCCCACAGAAAGGAGATCTCAGTTAGAGAGAGAGAGATTACATCAACTTTACCCAGAGATATCAAATGAAAAAAGGTAAGGCAGAAAGGACAGCAGAGAAGTTGCTGCGTATTGTTGGTCACTAAGACAACCCATTTTTAAAAGACCTATCATACATTACTACCTAGATAACCAGTTGTGTTCCTCTTCTAAGCAGACAAGAAAACCTTAGGAGAGATGAGTAATGGGACAAGTTGTCCAGGGAGGTTGTACTGACTGTACCTTTGGAGTTTTGGCAAAACCCATCTGGATAAAGCCCTGAGTAACCTCTCAGACCTCACATATGACCCTACTGTGAGCAGGAGACTGGACAAGAGATCCCTTTCAGTATGAATTTTTCCACAAACTTCATCTTCAGGGAAATATCAGGAAAACATGACTGAAAAACATTATGACAGAGTGATGGGCATGAACACAGAGCAGCGAAGGCACTAAACACTACCTGAATTATGAGGCTTTTTATTCTGAAGTTCTGCTCAGAGATGGGTATTACTGCTGTGATGACGGACAAAGAAAAAATAAATTTGTTTATATTATCCCTTTTACCATCCTCTCTAGTCACTAGTAAATGTACTATTGCAGAACCATTAGAGTTTAAAGACTTGAAGCCTTGGTGAAGATGAATGACACGTGAGAGTACAGTGAACGATGAGTAATGTGGCTAATCCTGGTGTATAGACCGGAATCTGAACTAGGCTTTCAGGAAGCAACAGATGTTAGGATATCTCAGACAGCTGGCCACAGCTTCCACAGCCATGTGGAAGCATCAGCAGCAGCAGCTACACACAGGCAGGGTGTGGAAAGAAGAGATCCAGGTGGCACTGCAAGATCTCCCAGCATTCAGGAGATCTCTCCAGTTCTGGGAAAAATAAGGCACCTTCACATTCAGCCCCTTTAGGCATTCAGCTCTTTTAAACATTACTGCTCCTTTAGAGCAGTCACACTCTGGAAAACTCAGTCAATGTCCCTCCTGGTAGCTGTGGCTGCTGTGCACACACTGGCTCTGCAGAGCCTTTGACGCTTCTGTATGCATAGTTTGTTTTACCTTATGTTTTCTGCCCTTTCCCTACTAATTTTTAGGTAACAAAATAAATCCCAGTGGGTCACAGGCTTGACCAAATGTTGAGTGACCAGAAAGAAAACCTAAGTTTATATGCCGCTTTTTTTTTTTTTTTTTTCTGATGGGGCCATGCCCTCCTGGCATTTTGTTATTCAGGTACTTACATATTTTACCACTGGAGTTATTCACAAGATTGCCAGCCTTTTGGAAGTAATTTCTCCTTCCTCTGCAGGGTTCCAAAGGGAGAGCTTAGCCTTTATAATGAAAACCCTAATGTCAAAATTTACTTTTTCAAATTAAAACTAGATCCAGTAGCCAAACTATTTAGATTTCACTCTGAACCTCCTCGAATGAAGTCTGTTGAGCAAGAATGCATGGAGCATTTATGACAGTATATCACTTAAAGGATCTCCTCAAGAAATTCAAACTTCTTATGAATTGGTCAGAAAGAAATTTCAACTATTCTTAAAAACCTATCTTGATGAAAGTAGTATCTAAAATTTTTCCTCTCATTCTGGGGTCAAATATATGTCAATGTAAATAACAACTCAGAGTAAGAACACATTTTTGAGTTACTTACTTATTACAGAAAGGAATTGTATAAAAAATTTCATACTAAGATGTTGTCCACTAATTTTAATAATTGCTCTAACGCTGACTCCTTGTCTTGTTAATAAAAACTCTTCCCATGTGTAAAAAGAATAATATTTTTTACTATAGCATTTGGTGGCATTGACATAAAATAAACCTCCTTGTTCCTGTATGATTCCACTGACTCAATAACCAATTACCTTGATCTCCTTAATACTTACAAGCTTTCTCAATAACTCGAACTTTGACATCTGTTCTATATTCTAAGATCCCCTCAAATGTAATTTCTGTCCTCTTAGTCTAACCGCAACTGCACCACTCAAACACTTAACAACCTTCAACCTGATCTGATCTTCTCTGGCCTTAGATGATAGCCTTTGTTCACTGTTCTCCACTGGTTTCAGGCAACCACCGCTCCCTTTCACCTCTCATAGACCTGCTATTTCTATCCATCCCCCTCTTTTGTCAGATTTCAGGTTTGGTCAAGCCTGATGGACCTCGTGCCCTAACTGCCTTAACTGAACCCCCCACAAACTTTACCACATTTCTCCTGTAGATAAACAGCCAGCAAAGTTTTTAAGACAATTCCTCATTCCCATTCTTCAACAACATGTCTGAAAACTATCCTTTCTTCTTTGCATCTATGGCTGAAAAGCTGTAAATGAAGTCTTAACTATTCCAGACTCTTCCACTTGGTGCCTTCTGTCAGATTCTGTTTCTTGGAATAGTTGAAATTTCTTTTATACTTCCACGCATCTGAATTCTGAAAGAACACTTAACAAAGACAACATCTGTGTATTACAAATCTGGGACTCTTGAAGGACTTCACTTGGCAGTCCTGCACAAAATGAACACACTAAAATAGAAATTCCCAAAGGCAATATATCAAAAGTCATAAATGCCCAGAATCACTTGTGCGAGTTTCAGCGCCTATACTGATAATTTGTTGCCTTCTCCTTGGCAAAAATCTACCTATGCCAAGTATGTTATGGAATCCTAAATTTACAGCATATGCATTCTGGTTTGAGTTAGAACTCAACAATGTAGCAGAAATGGAAGCAGGCATTGGATTGTCACAACAGAGGCCAGCATTTGAGTGGAAGAACTCTTTCACAGGAAGTTGGTTAAAATAATATCTTCCCTGTAATTTCAGTTGAAACTGTTAACAACTGAAGGCTTTATAGTACCTCTTTCCAAACTGTAAGTACACCGCAACACAGAATTGTCACTTCTATGGTACCCATGTCTCCACGTTAAAAATCTGTATATTAAAACAAACCATTGCTCCTTTCTCAGTCTGCATTTTGCTTCCCAGACACAGTGCACTGGAGGAAGCAGGAAACATTGTGCTAACATGACTATAGTATTGATGAATAAAAACTACAACCCCCAGGCTAAGCTGCCAAATAAGTAGTGAATTAATTTCTGTAAAGTACTCCAATATTACAAAGGTGTGTTGAAAGGTGTCTGCTCATGTTTCAAATTAAACGCACTGCTGGTCAGCATTAGCACCTCAGCTTTGAACAGCAGCCATTTGCCTATAACACTTCAGGGGCTGGGAAAAACGGATTTGCCGTTCACACTGGAATAATTAGAACATGTCAGGAAGAATTAATTTCCTCATTTTTCAAAAGGATACACAGAAATTACCATGTTATTATATGACAGGGTCCCTTGGAGAATAGTATTAAATTTAATTTCTAGCGCAGCCCACACAACAAATTAAAGTCATAAATAAGATGGAAAGAAGCGGGACACAGAGCATATGTTTATGGCAATGAGTGAAGCCAAGGGACCAGAAACAACTATCTTCATTTCATTTTATTTAAATCAGCCAGACACTGTGTATCTGAATGACAGCACTTGTTAATGGTGCTGAGATTATAGGCTCCTTAATTTTAGGAAACAGAAGCAGTCACTCAGTATTTGAAATGTTTTGGTTTGTTTTTTTTTTACAATACAGATATTAGTTTTAAGTTTCTGCCTTTCAAGGCAGCTTCTCAGGGCCCTGCAGCGATGTGCAACTTCTTAACACAAGATGTACGTTCATTTGTGTTTTATTTAGTCTTAGTAACAGAGAGATGATCCAAGAAAAAGAAAGGGAAAAGTGACTGGTAATCGAAAAGATTAAATCATTGGGTCAGGAGAATGTTCCAAGAGTGAGAAAAATAATGGGAATAGCCAGTTATCACCATGATTTTTTTTGTGATTTAACTGCCTCTATCTAAAATAATTTTCTATTTTCACATGAGCCCAAATTTTTGATAGTACAAAAGAAAAAATAATCATATTAAAATTATGATTGTTAATATTCCGATCACATGAATTCCATAGCAAGAAATACCTCTTCTAACATACTTCAAACTCCAGGTCTCTCCTCAGACCCAGGGAGCCCTAAAAAGTCCTTTTGCTCCTTCAGCAAAGATCTGGCACTCACAGAAGGATTTGTGAAAGCGGTCATTTTATACAACACTGAAGTCAACCCAACTGCGCATTAATAACATTTATAAAAATTTAATCACGGTTTATAAAATATTAACAGTACTTTAACTTATTTTAATACCTCCTTCTATATTATTCTTTGTACATTTCAATTTTTAATTGTTGTGAAACTAGTGAACTAAGATGTTAAAATCAGACAGAATTACACTGAACATCCCCTCCTGTCTCTATGTATCTGTAGCAAGTAAGAAAATTCCTGTTCAAGCTCCTGTACATACAAAGACATGACAAAATCAGTGAAATACAGAATTTGATATCATTAAGTTCTGGAAAACAGGTTGATGTAATTCCTATTCATCTGTATTATTAAACTAAAGCCTTCCACCATATTGTATGAAAAAAAAATCTATATTTAAACCTCAGAAGATTTTTCAGGAATGCTCATAGTATTTTCCTTAACAAGAAACAAGTTACTCTGCAATTATCAGAAATTACAGGTGTGATAACAGGTGATAAAGTTAACAGAAACATTACAGATGACAAAAGGAATTGGTATAAAAAGATAGACTGAAGTTAATTTCTGGGCAAGATTTTAACTTTTTTTGTTGATACCTGCAAAGTTTCTTTTTCATATAGGCATTTGCTGTGATACAAGAAAAAAAACCCTAGAGAAATCCTTTGAATACATTAATTGGTGCTCTACAAACTGCCAATATCCAGCTTGCAAGTATTTTATAATGCTTGTTAGCTCAACACAATCTTAAAAGAAAAGAGAGTTTGCACACTTTAAGAAATAGCTGTCATGGATCTGAGCACTCCCCTGGGTGTAACAAACTTTAAATAATTTGTGAATCAATTAACTGGCAACTCTCTACATAACACAGATTTCACACTGCCAGGTCACTGCATTATCAGCTTGATACGAATCATAACATTTTGGAGAAAAGTTCATAATTGAAATCATTAATTAATTTAACAGGAGCTTTTAGTAATGCATGGCATTACACAGCTGTAAAAGAGCAGAGATCAATTAGTTGTTTCTCTGACAATTTTCTCTACTTGGTGGAAAACTTTTCAGTTTGTGAAGTGTATTACTTTCACAACCTTTCATAACTATTTTAAAGTCAAAATGCTCAATATTATTATATACCATTTTAATGCAAGAAATAAAACTCAGATTCTGTGAGGAAGAACAAACTTTGAAACACCAAATATAATGTAGTAACCTGTATTCCTTTGTACTTAACAGAAAATTAAAGTATTTAAGAGGATCAGATATGTTTACAAGAAAACATAAAGAAGGCCTCAAATAATTGACTCATGTTATTAAATTTTCTTATTTCTAACTTAGCTAAAAAACAATACAAAAGAAAGCAGCAGCATTACATGTGAAATGCATCATTTTTATACGAAGAGAAGCATTTGCAAAGAAGGGAAGTTTTCAGTAGAATCGACTTGGTGACAGCAGAAGTACTACTACCTCTCCACAGAATTCCCTTACAATTATGAAGGACTAATACAGAATCATGAGAAAGATTAAAATAATGGAAAACACATTCTGCAGTGAGGCAGCCAAGTGGCTTACTCCATCAAATTTGTTGAAGGAAAAAAAGTAAAAATCTTTAGATCAGAAACTAGCAGTATGCACAGGGGAAAGAAAACACGATAACAGAATTTTTCAACCATACAGACAAGCATGGCTGTAAACTTCGATTAACCAATTCAGACTAGAATTATGGCACACAGCTTAATAAGTGAGATAAATTAAACACTGAAACAAATTAACAAAATATTCTGGTACATCTGCTGTCACTGTAAATTTTTCCAGTCAGGCTACATCCCACAAAGATATATCCCTCTGGCCATTGCTAGAGAACTTTAGGGACAGTTCTATGCCTGCATTATGCAAGTCACACTAAATAATTACTGTGGACCCTATAGTCTTAGAAGTTATCAACCTCTTAAAGCTGTAGTTTTTCAAACATGCATGTGGGCTTTCACCACTAGACTTTCATGCAAGCACTCAGACAAGCACCACAATTAATCTCTGGCCCATATTCAGATATTCAAAGCTTCTTTGATTAGCTTGTCCTGAAGGACAGACATCTAAACCTTTAAAAGCCCACAGTTTGTAAAAGCTGCAGAGATTGATTTAGCATGGCAATCAGACTGGATTATTTTGATCTAAACTTACTATCAGAGCACAAGGATGAAATATTTTCAGTCACCTAACTTTTACCTGCATTGCCTATTTAGAAAGTAAACTTAGCAGCAATGAAACCTTCAGTTCAAGGGAGCTCTACTTTTAGCTGAGGGCTGTATATACAGTGATAAAAATAAAATAGGAAGATTAGGAATCCAATGATGCCCATTTCAGTAATGGTGGGCACCTTTAGGGAAACCACTTCGCAGATCTTCACTCCTATATTATAACAGTAAAATAAACATTTCATGATAGTAAATGATATGGAAACTAAGACAAAACTGTGCTAAACAGCTTGCCCAATGACACATAAATGGCAACACGGGGCTACTTTCAAAGTTGTGCTTCCAAGTCTGCTAAACTTGTTGAGCCCATGTTTCATTTCAATAACATTGTATATATATTTTCCAACACTAGACATAGGATATGTAATTTTAATCAGTATAATAAGTAGTATGTTTTAAAGAAAATATAAGAAATATTCTTTGTAGCAGGTGAAATGAATTTTCCAAAATATTGCTTCACCTCCTATAAGCTTGGCAAATGCCTCAAATTATGTTTCAGAATTTAGATCAACTAGTTTCTAATTCATGATCAAATACACAAAATAACACCCATTTCTTCAATCATCATAGAGACTTAATCATAAACACACTAAACTACAATGAAATATTTACAGAAGAGTAAGGACTATTTAGATATTAAAAAATATCATTATCTTAAATACTGAGAATTATAATTAGAAATTTTAAAAATAGGTTTCTTTGTACTTGTAAGAACTCACTTTTAAGTTTTCATGTTTAGGATCTGAAACCAGAGGACCTAACACATTAAAGTCATGTGTATACATTTATTACTTTTGTTTTTCATTGGACACATTTTCAAAATATTCAGCAGACCACAGGGTATCAATTATTCTAGAGCAATTATTAAGTAGTCCCAGTTATTTAACCTACATCACTTTTTTCATTTTCTTTTTGTCAAGAAATTACTTTCTAAACATACCACCTAACAGACTGGAAGGCAAATAGGGAGTAGAAAATATTATGTGAATCAGATACCCTTTTGGTGATTCATATGGAATAGTAATGTTGCAAATCCATTGCTTAGTACTCATCAGATCATCTCTCAGGGTCCTATTAAAAATATTAAGTATCTATTTGAACATGAGTTATTCTATTTTGAACATATTTGAACACAAGTAACTGTATTTTGGTCTGACTCAAATCCATATTTATGCAGCCTTATGATAGTTTTAAATCCAAACAGAAGTGAGCAGACCTTATACTTAATGTTTTCCAAAAACCTAGACTGCTCTTTCCTGAAACAACAGTGAGCACTGCTGCTTGCCTAATCATCCCTGGAGAGAATTAAGGAACTTGAAGCCTAAAGATAGGCAGGCATTGATGGGGATCTCAACTATGTTGGAAAGCAATGTGCTATAGAACAAGAATTCCTGCCAACTCAGATGACTCTCTTAAAAACTAAAGTACAAGTACAATTTCAATCAAACAGCCTTCAGAGACAAAAGGACAAGTATTTCAGTATTTGAACTCAAACGCTGGATCCCTCCTTAGCTGGAGGTCTGCAGCAGACGAGGAAAAATGACACGAAGAAATGGTTTACTATGCTTTACAATTAACTCTCTGATTGGCTGTGTAAGTGGCCAGATGTTCCAGCTCCTGTAAGTATGAGCACGGCTCCAAATTAACTAGCTGAACTGCCAGAGATATTGGGAAGGCCTAGTACTGTCAAAGCTGAGGAGCAATCTCTCACTTACCACATTCCCTCTCTCTTTGCTGGTTGGAGCCCCTACCACAGATCTTTGCTTGTGCATCTTCCCTCTCTTGACACGAGAAATTCAGCTGAGTTGCATCAGCCTTAAGGGGTTGGACACTTCCCATTCCAGTATGGATCACAAACATTTGCCAATTTCTTCTTGAGAAATCAATTGCACTTTTCCAGAGGCATTTAATGTGTATCTCTTATTCAGTCAGCACACTAGCCTCAAACACTCTGCCACTGGAACAAACAACCTGCCTTTCACATAGTCTCCTACAAGTTTGTGTGTTGTCATCGAGCTTCAAGGATTACTGTTTTCCCATTCCCTGAACTCAGCTCTAAATCAGTGCCGACACAGCAATGTTAGTTCAGGCATGTGTCTTCCCTTACTCCCACCAAGGTCTTTTGAATCTCTTGTGAGGATCAAAGCTGTACTCCTACTCCATGAAAGTTTAGAGAAATGGAGGGGGAGGAGCTTTTTGTTGTGGCTTTGCTTTGATACTAAATCAAATTTTGTGGGGTTTATTATTTTAGAGCAGTGCTTAGTGTCTTTCTTACACCTTAGGTGACTAGTTTAGAATATATTTTATAACTAAAATATAGCAACACCTAAAAAAAAAATTACAGAAATTACTGCTGGGCCTTTATCTTATTCAGTAAAACAAAGCTCCTTCCCTAAGTTCTCATTTCTTCTTTATGTTGTCCATTTTTCTTCTATCTCATATGGTTTTACATTTCTTTTAATACCCACAGCACCAATGAACCTTCACAATCTTATTTTTAAATAGACTTCTCTTTCTTCAGCACTATATAGATTAACATATAGGCAGTTCTATTACTCTCAGCCTTTTGGGTTTGAAATTTTCCTTTTGAGAAAGATTTAGGCCAGGCAGGCTCCCTTCTTTGCAAAATGAGGATGATATGAAGGGCATGCTATAACTCAAAATGCAATTTGCTCTTCAAACAAGACACATTATCATTTGGCACGTTTTATTAAGGCACCACAACAAAAAAATCTGTGTCATAGAAAACAGGCTCTTGGTAACCTCAGAACACAGAAATAAAGGTTAAAAAAAGCCACAGTGGTCACCCTAGGTTAATCAAAAGTTAAGATTGTTTTAAAGGTGATGTGTTCCCTTATTTGTTACAAAGTACCCTTTTGATACCATGGAGATGAAAGGACAATTTTAACAAAAACTGCTTAGAAGAAAACACCTACTTCCCCATAGCTTTTATTCACAGAAAGTAATGGTCAGCAGCCAGTTGTCCAAGTAGTAAGAATATCAGCAAAATAGAGCATATCAGCAAACCAGAGATCAAAATTTGCATTCATTTTCAATTCCTGAGAAAAATAACCAGAGAAAACTGTCAAGGCATTCATCTGCCTAGTCAAGAAACACCAGTACAGGAGGGCTCTCCAGCCCTGTTGAACTGTCCCTGAGAAGCAGATTCCTTGTTGTGCCAGGGTTCCTCTACAGTTACCTGTGGGCCATAAAAAACAAACCTTTTACTCTTGCATGTGGTTTTCATACCTCCCAAAATCTGCCTTGCATTTCACAGGCATTACTGTTACTTAAAAGTTTGTTAATTACTACCGAATAATTAAATCATTAAGAGATGAGCCACTGGTATGAGGTATTAGGGTCCCAGTACTCAGCAGGCTGCTAATAAAGCTCTAAAACACCCACCGTATCTTTGAGAAGCTTTTGGATGTGTTCTACCATGGACTTGTTGGAAAGTTTGCCAAACTGAGTTTTAAGTGGAAAAATAGGTCCTGAAGTACAAAGATTTCTTTGACTGTCTGTTTTCAAAAAAGAGATTATATTAAAAGGTTTATTATTGTTACAAAACTGACCTACAACACGTAATAAAAGTGCAGGCTAATTTTTTTCAGAAATGGATTTTCCCCTCCTCTTTTTATTATACCCTATTGTATTTTGGGGCTTGTGGTGTTTGTGGGTTTTTCTAAATTATTTTGTTCCTATATTTTATAGTCATGAGTAAAATTAACTACATCTATAACACAAAGAATTCTATTAATCTTTTCATTTTCATGGGACCAAAATGTTCTTTGGTACAACAGGAGACTTTTATTTATTGTGTCAAGTTTCTCCCAAACACAGGCCTGACTGAATCAAGCAATGGATCTTGTACAGAGTTTATTTATGGGAGAGCATGTAAATCAACTTTAGAGTGCTGTACTACTCCAAAAAGGCTCGTATAAAATTCACAAAAATATTTTCCTGGGCTTTTCAAGATTTCTTCCTTCCCAAAGTAGCCACATCGCTGGTGACTAATGATGCCCTCAAGGATAAATAGTAAGTATTTTAAAAGTTTACTACTCTCAATGATTTCTTTTTGTCAGACATAGTCTCTGAAGCAAACTCAAGGGCTGTCACATGTTTGCTAGAAAGATACTGCCTATTTCAAAACTCCCACAGCATTAAGTAGATGTCTCTGGAGGTTCCTTTATGCATCTAAAAATAATTAAATGAAATATCTTTTTCTTTTTTTTTTTTTACTTTCTCTGTGCAAATTTTGAGCTTTTCAATCACCTAAATGTAATAAAGCCTGGTGTGATAGTACGACAAATTCTCCCGTTTAATGTCTAGGAAATTGCAGGAAGTTTATAATTTCCTTTGATAATCTGCTGTATTTCCCTTCTCGGGACATCCTGCAGAATGCAATGTTCACAAGCTGCATTTTGTGATGAAAAAATTCTTCTTACACTAAACTCAATTTTATGCCAAAAACAGCAGCTACTGGCCAAAACCAATGCCTCAAGTAGCTCAGGACCATCCTTGTACCTTACATTGTTACTCATTTGTGTGGATCCTTTGCAACATGAGGATCTTCAACAATTTTGAATTAATGGAAACGGTATGCTAAAGAGACCAAGACAAGACGTAGTACACCACCATTACTGCACTTGCATTTTGGTCCAGGTAACCAATTTCAAGCATCAAAATCTCATAAATTCACGTAAAAGTGAATTAGCACAAGATCTGTTTTTAATGCAACAGGCAGAAGTTTCTTTCACATCCCACAAAGAACAAAGTTGAAGCACAGAGTGGACCACTTACTTTAGAAATAGGAAAAGGTCATTAATTCAAATTCATATTTTGGCTCGAGCAGAAGAGTCAGATTCACATTTTGATAAAAGAGGGAACAGTACCTCAAACATATGTAAACTAGTAAAAAACCATAAGATTCACAGCCCTCAGCTAAGAGATTTACCTTTTGAGATTTTGTTTCAAAACTGAGGTTGTGCTTGGCTGCCAGATCCTTTGCTTTATAGCAATAGTGAGGCCTAACCACTGAAAGATAGCTAAAAAACTCCAAGTACATTTCTGAAAACTATAGATTAGCACTTCCCTCCACTCGGGCATTTTCAAAATTAAATATTTCACAGTCATTTTTATCATAGCAAATAAAGTTTTGAGAGAATTTTTACTGTGTTTCCTCCCTTTTAGGAGAGTGTTCAGCTAATAAACATACTTGTTTTTCCAAACCATTGCAAGCTTTTCAATTCTTTGTGTATTGTAGGTGTGGCCTTTTAGCATACCATTCCAGAGATTCCATCTAATTTCTACAGCATCTACTGACTACCTCAATTTCTGGAAAAAATTTAGCTATTTCACTTGTTTTCTGGCATATATGGCTTTCAGACATGAGTCTTCCACATAGCTGCTTGAATTTGTACTATGAGATAAAATGATAAGAAGTAATCAGGGATGAACAATTTTATCCTTTTCTTTGAGAACTTTGTTCTCTGCCTTGGAATATTTAAGTACAATTAATAAGGTGCTCCAATACAAACACCTCTGTTGTTATGATGTGTCACTGTTTCTAGAAGTTTAGCTTTATAGCAAAACACCATGATGCCACCTCTTACACATGGATTTTTGGGGTTTGGGGTGGGATTTCTTGTTCAAGCCATGACAGAGTAATAAAAGCGGAAGAATCTCATCTTCTATACATTTTCAAGGAGTCTTACATTTTACATTTAAGAGTTATAGAAACAGAAACATTTGAAAATGTAAACTTTAAAGGCACAAATTTGATGAGGCAAAAATTATTCTTTTGCTTTGTTTTCCTTCTTTGAGGGAGGACTGTTCATTTAAGTTTTTAACCCTGGAATTCAATACAAGTTTTTCCTGTCAAAGACAGGATTCTCACTTGCAAGAGGAAAACATGAGCTTTTGCAAATACAAAAGCTGTATCTTTATGAAGAATTTCCATTTAAAACATCCCATATGAGTCCATAAAGTCAATAAATATTTTTTGGCTTGAAGCAGATAACAGATACATCCAAACAATTAGAAAAGGCCAAAATATATTATGCAAATTTGATGTATTTAGCATGAACTCTCTGCAATTTCTATATAAACAAGTGATTAGAAGGTTCGCTTCAAAGGCCAATGTGATTAGCAGAAAAACTTCACAAATTCACTCACTGCTTAATGAAGTATATGCATTTTTTTCCTTAGAGTTATCACAAGTTGTAAAAAAGCTATCTATTAAAGCAATGATTACAATGATGCCTCCTGTTCTAGGATTTCTTGCAACACTCACGTTTTAGCTCTGGTTGTCCATGATCTAGAAAAAAAATGGGGGGGTGGGGGAGAGGAAGAACGAGTGTTCATCTTGGGCTACCCACAGAAAAAAATTAGCTACATAGCTAATTAGAACATAGGTAACAATGGTTCAAATTATAGACACAGCAACAGGCTGAGAGACTCCTGAAAAACCTCTATCCACACACACTGAAATGTTTATAGTCAGGCATTGATAACTCTCTACCTTAGAAGCAAATATAGAAAAATTGAACTGGTTATTTTTCAGTTTACTGAACTAAGACTTTTTTCTTTTTTATCTTAGAATTTGACCACAAATGTTTTAAGACACATTTTGCAGACAAAAAACAGGCCAACACCTGTGAAGGATTCATTATGGTCTGTGGAGTAAATAAGTTGGAATAAACGTTTACATGGAGCAAGGCTAGAAGGAGCTCATATTTCCTTGTTTGTATGTGTTTTAGTCATACCCTAAATGCAATCTGTACATAGTTTTTTGTGGTTTCATAAAACGTTATTAAACTGTCCAGCCTGGTGATAGGTACTATATGATGCTGCAAAAGGTTTACTGTTCTCAAACTCTTAGTGCTCTAGAAACAAACAATCAGTTCCATCTGCAAAAGGCAGCTGAATAAAAATAAAACCTAAATTGTAGTAGAAAAGAACACGCAGACAGCAGGGGAAAAGGATCAACTGCCACAATTTATTGCTATAGTATAAACGGTGCGGCAACTTTAACATGGCAGGGCACTTACAGCAATATTATTCCTGTTAGAGCACTGCTCTGTCAGAGAAAACAAGAGTTCATTCACAGACATTAAATACAGCAGAAAAAAATTGCAGGGAAGTGATTTGTACTTCATGGCAAAATGGTATATCCTCCCCTTTCCTGTTTTGATCCATACTGGAACATACCAGTCAACTATTGAATGTAGTCCACTGTTCAAACGCAAGATTAAGTGAGATGCTCCATGGCAAGCAAATAAATTTGTTTCCAGTGGAATAATTATTCTTATAGAATGTCATCTTCTCTTACAGCAGAGAGAGACAGGTGATGACATTCAATAAAATGTGATTTTTATTCCCATTTTCTTGACATGAAGAGATGTATGACTTACTCAGCCTTTGAAATATATGCTCTGAGGTCATGTCTTTTTTTATTTTCAGAATGCCATCATCAACTACATAATAGTTAGGTGACTAGGAAAAGTGGGAATATTATTTTCCATTCAATGTAATCCTGCTTAAGCATATGAAAGAGCAGCTATTCATATAATGGGCCCAGAAATGTTGTAGTCTTTGTTTCTGTACTTTCAAAAGCTAATCCTACCTACATTTGAGCTACTTAGACATATCTACAGCAAGTTACTATGTGACAAGTGTTCCAAATATGACAAGCTATTATCTCTAAAGAAAAAACAAAGAAAAAAAATCTATAACTCTTTGTACCATCTAATATTCTTTAGCATTTTAAGTAATTAGCAGCTTATTCCAAAAACATTTGAACAGTTAACAGATTTGATACCTATGGTTAATCCTCATTAAAATTACGATTACATTATATAATTACATGTAAATAAGAAAAATGAATTCAATATAACTCTTACCCTTTTCAATGTTGGGCACTATGTTGGGAATCATACAGTATGTACAATTAGATTTATACTGCTAAGCTAAAAATATTGGTGAAGATCTAAAAATGACGAACAGTGCCTTTTAAATTAATGTCTTATTAGTTGAGTGAAGTACACTGACAAAGAATAATTTATGCTTATTCAAACTGCTCTCGACATCTTCAGGTGTTTCCAAATGAGCTCACAGAAGAGTGATTAAATGCATCTGATAACAAGCCACACATTGCTGAAATTACTTACCGCCTCATTTTATGATTAATTAAACATGTAGATTAAAGTTGCAAAAGAATTTAGATTAATGAGCAAGTTAAGTCTTGCTGATATAAGTGAATTGGGAATTGGATGCTCTGTGGAACTTTATAAACATGCATTTTATAATGAGTAAGACAAGGCTACATGTTGAATCCTGGCCACAAGGGCCTTTGACGATGCAGTCTTTTTTAACATGGTTTGACAGCTTTCAAATAACATTCTACTATAGACTTTAAACTTTGTGCATTGCTGTAAAACATGAGACTACATAACTCATGTATTAGGAGTACGATTATTTCAAAGCTCTCCAAGGTAATGACCCCCTGTAGCAGCAGCTGTTCAGAAAAATTACAAGCTCGATTGTTATTTTAATCAGAGAGAATTTAGTAGTTAAAAGCAGTTATGCAACTAGTAAAATTATACGACACTCCATCAGTAGCCTTATAGCATCTTTCATAGTCTTGTTCCTCCCAATTCCCCCGCCAAAAAACCTTAGTCCTATTAGTAACACAGGCTGCTCAGTGGTTCATGAAAAATTCAAAGTCATTTATTAAGTCTGATTCCTGTGCAAGACAAGGTAACGTTTAAATTTATGATTTTTCTTATCAGCTCCAATAATATCAAAATATGTCAAAATACCTGCTAAGTTTGCCAAGTGTCCATTTTTTCTCTTTTAAGAACATCTACACCTAATCCACCCAGCTTGGTCTGCATCAGAGAGCCAAGTTGGACTTCATGGCTTTGCAGGGCAAAAGCAAATCAGATAGCTCGCCCAGATGCGCTTTGCTTTGTACAGGATGCTGAAACTGAAACTATTGACTTATGTTTATGTTATTTGTAAAACTTTCCTCATCTACTGCATCAAATGACTCCTGCAGACTCATCTGAGGTGGCTGGATACTTTTAAACCAGACGTTCTTGTTTTTAAAATTTGGATAAGAATCAATTTCCTGGTCCTAGATGTGTCCTTTCAATTTACAGCCTATCTTCAAAATATCAAGGTCTATCCAACAAAAATCAAGGACAAAAAAGTACCAAAAAGGTGCATACAGCACAAATTGCTCACGAAAAACCTCAAGTCACTAACGCATGTTCATTTCTTCTGAGCACGTGTACCAACAGAAGTACAATGCCTTTTATTTAGAGTTCTACAGCAAAGCACAGGCCTTGAATGCTTTGGCTCCTTGATGATTCACTAAAACACTTTAGCATAAGTTAATTGTCAAACTTCAGCTGGACTGATGCACATCAGTGTATCACAACAAAACATCACAACTGACAGTTCCTACTTACTCTGTGCAGAGTGATGCTCCAAGATGGTATTTACTGCTCTAGGCCTCATCTGATTTGTTAGAAGTAGATAGTGATTGTATCATTTGGGGTCAGGCCTGTCCTGCATCCATAGAATCAGTGTTCCTGTTCTGTTTTCTAATTGAGTTTAAGCTTTTCATAGACAACTACTTGGGTAATATATTTGAAAGTATTTTATTAATCAATAAATAAATAATAATACTTATTGTGTATGCAATGTGATGAAAATTCTTAGAACAGGTTTCTCCCATTTGCTAAACAACTCTACCTCTACCTATGCATTTCAGTGCTGTTTGCCAGGTTCTCTGGCTTTCCTTCAGAAGACACTGCTTATTTCATTAATCATGCTCTGGCTTTGTAATGTAGCAGGCTGCAGTCATGTAAAAGCATGTAAAATTACTAAATTGTAGTAAGTTTTACTTGTAAGTTAGTTTATCTGTTTTACATTCAGCTTCCAAAATGCTGGGCATCTGTGCTCTCCTGTTCCAGTGTAGGTCAATTACATCACACTCTGAACACACTCCTAATATAAAAATCTCACTGTACTGCAGAATAAACTAGAAGCAGCAAAGTATGAGCTGAAAGTTTTATTCGTGGTATGCTGAACATACTCATGATAAAAAGTTTAATTTTCCTCAAATGAAAAAAAATAGTTTGCAGTCAAATAAAATGGCTTTACTGGAGTCAATAAATGCAAGTGAATGGCAAATCCATGGTAGTGGCACAAGGTAGGTTTGTGGGTGTTTTTCTATCTTTGATATTCAGTGAAAAAAAAAATCTCACAGTAGGTCAATATTTGATAGCAGAGAGCAAACACATGTTCTTACTTATTAGAAAATTGTCTAACCACAATGAATTTCATTATCCAGTTCACTTTTTCCATATATTTTTTGTGCTTCCCTGTCACATGCATTTAATGTATTCTACTGAAAGAAACTTAGTGTTTAGATGCAATAATACAGAACAGCACATAAAATTTTCAAAAAATAATATCCCAAAGGTTTTAAGAATGCACCAAAGTACAGGACAAACAAACAAATGGCAACTTGCCATTCAGCTCAGAGTTCAAAGGAACAAATATTGAAAAGGTAACTCTCAAAAAACTTTAAAATTAAAGAATATATTAGCTTTCCCTAACTTTTTTACCCGACAGAACACTTTTGATCCCTTTCCATGAGCTTACCACCAAGGACTACATTTCCTGGATTCAGCTATTTGCTGAGGGTGAGGCAGCTCCACTCCTCTCCCTGTCGCCATAGCACATTGAAGTTGTACTCAAAACAGTTAAAAGGAGGAAATAGAATCATTGCACAAACGGGTTTTTAAAGAGCAATCTGATCTCCACTGAAGCTTTAGGCTTCGAGAATACTACAAAAAGTACAGTTAGCTGATTAAACTTTTAATTAGTCAGTTAGCAAAGCTCTGTTCATCCTGTTTTCAACAGCAAGCCTCTTGTATTTAAAAGGATCCTAAAGAAGAAAATTCAAATTTAACAACAAATGAGAATGAATTCTCTCTCAAGTTTTAAAACAAGTGTCTTGGACACTTATAAGCATTGCCACTTTAAACTTGCAGAAGGATTTAGACTCCTGAATTGAACTGAGGGGAATTTTTCACATATTCCAGCATTCTATATAAATTATTACAAATACCAGGCTGGCTTCAAACTTTTGTCAAACCTAAAGCAAAACTCTGACAGAAATCTGCTAGTATTTCTGGAAGAAATTACTCATTGCAGAGGTCCTGGTAGGGTCTGTTGTCAAGGTTGTCTGAGTCAAGTATCTGAAGCATTCCCTAGATATGCATGGTGAAACTGGTATTTTGAAACTGATACTGTGCATATTAAGTCTTCAGATACTTTAGAAGTGCCCTGGAATAAAACATTCTGTGGTCAAAAGCTGAGACCACTCTTAACTCTGCAGCTACTTCTACCCTATAAGCAGATTACTGAAATACAAAAATTAAAGCATGCAGATGAAGTATAAAGATATACAAGAACTATAAGAAATATTTTTCCCTGGAGATTTGCCAGTGGAAAATGTTGCTAACTTGTCTGTTTCTTCAAGAGCATGTCCAGCAGATCCCATCTACCATAGAATGATATGTTCTCACAGACAGGAGATCGCTTCGAAGCTATCAGTCAGGGCTGACTACAGAGAAGAATCCTCCTACTCAGTTGTTCTCCAGAATCATCTTCCCAACATGTAAATATGAACAAAACATTAACCAGAGAATTAATGAAAATAACTCTGATTTATAGTCCATATCTGATTTACACACATATTTTCTATTGTAAGAAAACAAGCATTGAGAATTATTACCCTTTCCCTTTTTTCCTGCCTCAGTAATTGCACAGGAACATTGCTAAAGTCTGTACCAGGGAACATTCTGGCTTTTTTATGTCCAATACCACTTGATAGAACAAATCAAAGATGTAAAACAGTTTGAAGTGAATTACCTCAAAAGGAGACACCTTCATACTCCAACATAGAGTAAGAAGAAACTTCAGCTGGAAGGAATTAAGGAATGGCCTTTTAAGTCATGTTTACTTTTAAGTCATGATTTAGTACTAATGCATGGAATAGATACAAATTTCTCCTACTGGCAGAATTGGTTTGCATTCAGGAATCAATGTTAACACAGGAAAAGTATGGATGATTAATAATCATCCAGTATGGATGATTAAAAAATAGACAGAAATATGTGCATGTGCCAGTAGCATGTGGAAACAGAGTCCAAAGAATGCTTAGATGGTATTTAACATTATCAGCACATGACAACAGACTGAATTATATTTAAAGGTAAGAACCAGGATGACATGTCTAGGCTTCCCGAGGTCTTCACATTACTTTCTCACTTAGCTTCTAGAATCCTTCTGGAATTAACCTTAAGCATCTCCCTGTACAAGTGTAAAAATAAGAAAAAGAAGGAGCATCTGCATATTTGATCCCATGACACCAGTGACATTTTACCAATTTTATGAGATGAATAAATGGTGAAAAGGGTGACTTCACAAAAGTAACTTTGATACAAGTTAGAGGTATAAGGCTAAACTTAGATTAGGCAAATCAAAATAATTCAGTTGAAATTATACTGGTAATACCAAACCTCCCAGCAGTGACTTATTCACCCTGTTTATTGAATACAGATTTATCCTGCTGAAAAAAAAATAGTATAAATAAATAAATAAATAATCAACCTAACTTATAATTTCTGTATTTTTGACCAGTGTCAGTACAAGATGCAAGAGAAGATTCTCAAGACACTGTATATGAGTTTCCAATCCTGACTGGGAACTGTGAGCAAAGCTATCATTTCCCTCCTTTTAAATTATCTAAAGTTAGCATTATTCAAACAAATAAAAATTATTGGAAGATACTCAGATATCATGGTAATGGTGGCAACAGTAGGTACTTAAAGATAGGTAGCAAGGAAGTTAAATAGGCTATGAACTATTACATAAGTGCTTTTCAGAGTTTGTTGTCTCACACAGAAGAAATTACAAGGTGGGGATGTGGAAAAAGGAAGCAAAAAACCCAGAATCTTAGGGGAAAAAGAGAGCTCATTGCCCCATTGTCCTCGCAAATCAACATTCTGAAATAACACTTGGTTATAGAGCTCCTTTTTTTTTCTCCTTCAAAGTAAATATTATTCATATTTTTCTGAAATTTCTCAGGTCAGTGTGAGTTGATACAGTCAACAGAGAGCAACAGAGGAAGACATTTTGGAGGGACACCACTTGTTGCATGTTCCTCAGTTTTAGCTTAAGCCAGTTTGATATTCACTCTGCTCTCTACTGGGTATTCAGAGAGCCAGAATTGGGCTTTATCATTCCAGAAAGCCACACATCTCCTGTGTATGACAGAAATTTAATCTTAATGGATACCACAGCAATTCCATCAAGATACTAAACAAAAGTAAGGGAAAGTATAGGGTTATCAAGCACTACAGATGAGTGCTCTGGGAGCGAAGAACCACTCATCCACCATGTGTCACAGGCTTTTCAACATATTTCCATCTTTCCCTGGGATTAGTTGAAGAATGGAAAGGAGAGTTTGGCAGCCAAATATATGCCTCTGCTTAGAGAGAACTAAGTGGAATGAGGACGTATTACTTCCCTTATTTCATGGGCAGGAAAAGTCATCCATCAGAATGACAAATGCAGTACCTTTATAGGCTCACAGCCATTCTCTGAGCAATTCAGTGGTGCTGTTGTGAACTCACTGCTACTTTCCTATTTATCTGCTTAAAAAAACCCAACAACCGCTGAGGACATCAATAATAATGCTTTTAATATAGACATTATGCAGAAACCTTAGAGCAGTCTTCCAGTATCTAAATGAGGGTAACAAGAAGGCCAATGAAGAAGTTTTTACAGGGGCATGAAGTGATGGGACACAGGGGAATGACTTTAAACTGAAATAGGAGAGGTGTAGATTAGATATTAGGAAGAAATTCCACTGTGAGGCTGGTAAGGCACTGGAGCAGGTTGCCCCAGAAGCTATGGATGCTCCATCCCTGGCAGCGTTCAGGGCCAGGATGCATGGGCCTCTGAGCAACCTCGTCGAGTGTCCCTGCCCATGGCAGGGGGTTGGAATGATATTATCTTTAAGGTTCCTTCCAACCAAAGCTCAATTACTTTGAATACCTCAAAGTATAAGTCGGTTGACTCAAACTCTAAAGGAGGGGAATGGCACAGAAGGCCCTGAATGCCAGTTTCTGTTCATAGGACTACCAACATGAATGGATCAAACAGTTAAAGAACAGATTGGGTCATAGGGCTCCTGAAACAATGAATGAGCAGAAGAGAAAGCAGGAGTAAAAAGGAATTCTTATGTTTGCATCAAGAGCTATGAACAATTCAAGGGCACAGTCATACAAGACATGTAAAAAAATCTCATGGAAATATCAGGAAAGAATTTCAACACTGTTAGGTCAGGGATTTTTTTCCAGCTGAGACAGAAGGGCAGGAGGGGAGTGTCAGCCTTTAAATTTATAAAAACATTGAACCTTATGATCTTTGTTGCCATATGAAACAGAAACTTTGGTAACTTCTCTGAGAAATCTTTTGTGTTAGAACTCTGTAGATCAATAGGATGCTCTAACTAGTCTGGGAGTCTAGAAACAGGACTAAGTGGATATTCTCAAAAGACTGTGTTTCAATAGACCTCTCATGAACTGGAGCTTGGATAGGAATATAATGACTAGTCCACTTCATCATCTAATATCTGTTAAAGACATTTAAATACTTCCTTAGTAATATTACTTCCTCCGGTTACAACAACTGCAGACTGAGACGTCCTGGGAAAATATTCTCTTATCTATAGAGCCTCTGTTTTTCTGTTACTATGAAACTTCTGTCCTTCATTAACATTCAAATCACCTTCTTTCTCTGCAGCTGGTGGAGAGGCACTTCACTTTTTTGTCCTAGCAGTGATATAGCAGAACCTTTAACCAAGAACAGGATGTGTCTGGGATCACCTTTGGAGTTTAAAGTTTGTAAACTCTTAGGTTTTTTAGAATCTTGACAGCAAAACAGAGAAACAGTCCAGGAAATAGCTGTAATTAGGAATCATCCTTTTCTTCCTTTTCTCCCTGTTTTTAGAACTGTTTTTTCAAATAAACTGGCCTTAAACACTGCATAAGGAGCTACTCCATGAGGTTGTTTTGCAGAGACAAGTATTTGCTTTCTTTAAAAAAAGAAAAAGTCTCAAAAATTGCTGCTTTCCCTAACACCAGATAACCTCTCCCTTCCACTCACAAAAATACCAAAAATTTTAATCCTACAGCTTTGAAGAGAGAAAGAACACTTTAGGACTGCAGAATTCAACACTTCTTTCAGCTTTGTTAGGCTTAGAAAGTGGTTTTGCAAACAGACTTTTGCAACACTACCAAAGAAATCTTTGGTCTAATTTGGCAGAGAAGTTAGAAAGCAAGTTTGACTCAGCTAAGTAACCTAGCTTTCAATGCAAAGAGCTAAAGGCTAAAACTGTTCCCTTTAGTAATATCACTTATACCTTCCCTGGACAGAATTACATATTTGTAATATATTTCAGTGACTTTTCATATGCATTACTAGAGGGATAAAAATATCTGGATTAATGGCTGTAGCCAATTATTTGGGAACTCCTAATCTGAAGGTTAAACGTCAGTTCTCAAAATTTTTGAGTATTATCGACAATGAATATTAAATTATAAAGACAAAGTTTAATATATTTATTAGAAATACCATTTTCCACAAAATAAAGTTTTAGATTGCAGCTGGATAAAGCACAAAATATTTCTAGATCTTAGAAATTATAATATACTACTTATTTCTATGTTCTATCACCAGTTCATTTTAATTTAGTAAGTTAACCCTTAATTGCCAATTCTATTTTTTAACTGAAAAAATAATTCTGTTTTATTCTGTTTTGTTTATAATACTGTATTTTTCCCTATAGTCATTGATGGTAATATTATGATTATATTAACAATGAATGGCAAATTACTTTTTAGATCCATGCTGTTTTTCAGTTTATAGAATTAGTGCAACTTTTAATAGACGATTTTATAACTGATTAATAGCAGAAGGAACTTATTTTGGTGTTCACTTAATTTTATAGTTCCTACTTTGAAGTAAAACAAAAACTTTACTTTAAACAGAGAAAACCATTTAAAAGATATTTTAATTTTCTTTGTAATATTTTTCTGTTTGATGATGACATTCATTTGTCATATTCTCAAAATTTATTAAGGCTCCAGTGTAATTAACTTACTAAATCTGACCTAAAAAAAAATTTTAAAAACCTGTCACATTTTGAAAGAAATAACATCAAACTACTGCATTCAAGGTAGTGAAAGCATTTCTTTGATGAACATTAAATGCTGTATTGTGCTAGATGGGAACTGCATGAACATATCTTACATTAAAAAACCCCTAATTTTTTCCATAGCTATATAAATGCAATATTCTTTAAAATTATGATTGGCTGAAGGGGATATTTCTACAACTGAAGTTTAATCTGAAAATAAGCCTTTGGCACATATTTATTGAAAATTTTAAAAAGGGAAGAAACATATAATTTCTATAATAACTAGAACATGTAGAACCATGTACCATTTAAAGGCAGTAAGATATTTCCTAGTGAATGTGAGTAGCTTGAGAGTTATTAACACGTCAATAGTTTAAAATTGCCCCTACTGAATGGTAATACAATTAGTAGCAGTAGTTACTGCAACTACTGTATTTATAATTGTAATAATTGAAAGCAGTGTTACAGCCATTTACGGCTAATCCCTCTTTTGGGCACCAGAATTTGCTATCCCTTCTACAGTTGTAGTCTGAAAAAAAAAAAAAAAACTGTAAAATTATAGAAAAATAAGAAAAGAAACAAAGATGAAATGAGCTGCTCAGAGTTATAAAACCAGGAACAATCACCACAGGTCAGTCTGCCTGGACACAAGTACTGAATGACCTTGCAGGGTTTGCATTTTCTTAGCTCATGAAAACTTATGAAAAATATCTTCTCTCTGCACCCAAACTGGACAGAATCTAAATAGCCACCAAGAAGAACATTTAGGAAAAATATATCAGAGCATGGTACTTACCCCAGAGACTGGAGAGTGGCACTAACTCTCAAGGAAAAACAAGTGCATAGAAGCTGATCCCTGCCATCTTTACCAAGTTAAAACACCAAATTAGTCTCCAGGATATAGCCTCCCTTCCATTTGCAGGTGCTGCTTCCCTGAATGCCAATGTCCATCACATGTGCTTACAGAGCAAAGAAAAATCCCCTAAATTTCACTGGGCTGGACAGAGCAATATTTCAAAAAGCAGCTGTTGTTGGTAGTGTTCAAGTTTATTGGCTATCCTTATAAAACTACCCCCAAAACACATACTGTATCTGATCTCATGTTAAGAAGGCTTTTCTCTAAAGAGTATTGAATCACTTTAATGTAGATTCTAATGCTGCCTTACTCTGCTTTCAAGGTAGCCAGTAAATTCAGCTTTACTACAGAACTATAAAGATGTGAAAGAACTATAACAGCATCTAAAAATGAGCTGTTGCCACTATACTGTTCAGTTTAGAAAACTCTAAACAGAATACTGATGAAAAATGTTAATGATAGTTTGCTGAGTTGCCAAGAGAAATGAGACAATTCACTACATTTTTGTTATAAAATGTAAATTATAACATCCTAAAGAATCTGCCACAACTCCAAGAAAAACTAAAAGGAAGTTCTAAACAACACAGTATGCCAGTAATTTAATTTTTTAGAAGAGCTACCCAACAGCCCTACTCACTTAATCAGTACAATCACAGCAAAGAACTCAGTATTCACTGGATTTTAACTCCTGCAAAATCCTATCTATTGCAACAAAGAGCCTCAAAGTATTTAAAGCACCTTGCTGAATTAAGGCCTTAATCACATATGTATATACCTCCAAGCAGTTTGCATGAGATCACCAATACAGTTTCAATTGGCTGGATTAGTAGGGAAATTCAAAACACTCTAATAGTGTCAGGGGAAGTTTAGGTTGGATATCAGGAAAAGGTTCTTCCCCCAGAGTGTGGCTGGGCACTGGAACAGGCTCCCCAGGGCAGTGCTCACAGCATCAGCTTGACTGAGGTCAAGAAGAATTAGGACAACGCTCTCAGGCACATGGTGTGATATTTGTGGGTGTGACTTATCCTGTGCAGGGCCAGGAGTGGGACTCGATGATCCTTGTGGGTCCCTTCCAACTCAGGATATTCTATAATTCTGTGTGAAATGTTAAAAATACCCCCTGAGCCTGTGATCCTTTAGCTTTGAGGCAGTGGCTTGTCTCCTTTATCACACCCATGTCTCTGACCCTGAGTTTCAAGACTGAAAATGAATACTGTCTTTCTTCAGTAGTGATAATGAAATTATTTTACAGCCCCAGCCCTTCCCCAGTCTCTGTAAACTAATTCCATGCCATGACCTCAGTCCTACAACTCACAAATGGCACAGAAGGTAGGGAGAAAAGGCAGAAAGGAGAGGCACTGTATCCCCTGGCATCTCTGCATGGCAGCTGGTGAGACAAAACAAAAAAAAAAATCAGATCACTGCCTAGAGAGTCTATTGGCAACTCTCAGTTGCATCTGGGAACAATGACCCATCAAAGCTAACTATGTATTGTTAATATCCCTACCTAATCCAGGCAACGGGAAAGAAAAGTAGAAAGTGCCCTAGCAAATCCTACAACCTTCCAGCTCGCTCACATCTTCATTTTTCTGAGTCTGGTAAGCATATAAACATCCCTTATTGCAGCAGTGTCCCCAGTGCTGCCATAAACATCATCTGGGGCCAGGTTGGGGGTGAGGGTGCATTCACTGCTGCCTGAAGGTTTTTATTCCATATTCTCACAAAATACAGAGAAGCCAAGGAGGCCCCATTTCATGCTTCCACCTCACTGGTCTAGGAAGAAATTAATGTAGTGCAGAACTTCCCTACAGTGAAATACTTGGGTCTGGGAAACATGTTTCTGAGGGCTGGATTGTGATTTTTGAGATGCAGAATTTTTGAGCTATTGGGTTCTAAGCCTGCACAGTCTTAAGCTTGCAGCTACTGGCATGTTTGACATTTTAAACTATGAAATACCAACCTATTTTGAAATTGTCCAAATCATTAGTTGTGGAATTTTCCTAGCACTTCATGAATACCACTGTTAATTGGGCAATTAACTCGAAACTACAGAATATGCTGTGATGGCATGATATGATATAAGCCATGTAAAAGAAGGAACAGCCAAGCAACTCAGTATGTTGAAAGATATTAATGAAGTGGCAAAATCTGCCAGAAAAATAATAATGGGTGATTTTAACTACCCCAATATTAACTGGTTGAATAACACATCTGTACATGGTTTGGAGAAGCAGCTTATTGATACTATAAATGGCTTCTTTTTGGAGCAGCTCCTTCTGGAGCACAGAGGAGGAGGAGTTCCACTCAGTTATTAATTTGTGTGTGTATTTGTGTGGAAAGCAAGCATGGGTGTTCTGCTAAGCAACAATGGCCATGGGACAATGAGTTTGAATCTCGATGATGAAGTATTTCAAGTGGTAACCAAATAGTTAATGGCAGGTGGGTGGGTGAGGAAAAACCCATGAACAACAGACATCTCAAAGGGATGGCTGTTTTGGAGGAATGAAGGAATTTATTCACACAGAGAAACAAAACATCAGAATTAAAAAGAGAAGGGAGGAAAATTAAAAATTAAAAAAAAAAAAATTAAAAAGGCTAGGTTAGCATGATTCTGGGGTAAGGGTACAAGAATCTATGAGGACTTAAAAAGCAGCTCTCTTTGAATGCATGAACTCTGCCTAAATGTTTGAAACAGTGCACAACACTGATTATTACAACTTACTGCTCAATATTGCAAAATATGAAACAAAACCATAATGCAAACTGTGGCAATCAGAATGTATAAATTCAGTTTAAAAAATTACAGGAAGAGAAATTTTTATTTTTCCATTATTATATAATTATTCGAGTTGATCTATGGGGAGGACACATATATGTTACCTAATGCACAAATCTGGAGTCTGGAGTAAGAGCATACAGTTCTTCCAACTGTTTTGAGGAATTCAGCAAAAAAGAGTTGAATGTGTGTGGTTATGCTTCCCTCATCATCCTCTAAAAGTTATGTCCATAGAAAAACATCTTTAAAAACAAGACATCAAAAACCAAGTAACTAACATAAAAATTATACACAGACATGATGGTGGTAATAGTCACTTCCCAAGTGGGATTATTTACGAATGGGGCTGCCAGGGATCAGAAATGCAGTGGTTTTTTTGTTTCTTTATCACATTTCAAGACCCAAAAATTTAATAACATATTAGATTCCCATAATGAGTCAGAAAAATCCTGGACTGCACAGCAACCAATATATTTCTGAGGTAAGTGAATATACCAGAATTTGCATCAAGCAAATCTTTGGGCAAAAGGTTCCTTTCAACATAGCTATATTTACCAACACTGATATACTTTTAGGATTTAGTGAATACAGTAAGGAAATCTATGGACTGTTTTCTAGGGTGGGGTGCTATCTTAGTGTATAATTGATTAAAAGGCCAATAACCTGACAATGTTTAAATGTTGCCCAAGCAAGAAAGGATCAGAGAGTTCTAATAACTGCTTTTGAGTGGATATAGAGTGTGGGGGAGATATGGTTTTAGGGTAAATGACTTTTCAAAAATTAAAATCTGTATCCTGATTTGGAGGAGGAAATGTTCCATAAAATTAAGACCTTCTAACAATACTTTAAAAATACTGGGTTAGGAAGCTGCAAAATGGCATGAAACCTTGTGTTGACAAATAAGAACTTGCATCTTAGAACAATTTCAGTTATTTAAATTCACTGCTGGATTTTACACAAACAATAATCACTTAGTAAAGATGAAACAAAGAAACACAATGTCAACAGTACAAACAAATGCAAAAGACATACAAAGAAAAGTGAAAATGTCCTGTTTTAACCAAATTGATAGTGTGTATTCTGTTAAGGTAGAGTGCTTTAGTCTAAAACATATCTCAGAAATACAGAAGCACAAATGAATTAATGGACATCATAGAATTTTTTAGTAAAACAGGGAAATTCTGGAACATTTTCACTTGTCTCTGAAAGGCAAAGGGTTGCCTGATGTGATGTTCATGAAAGTGTTGCTGAAACAGAATTAAGAATTAATATAATACACTCTGAAGTTAACCACATTTCTGATCCCCTGTGCCTGCTGTAGAAACACCTCTCAAATTTTAGGTAGTTAATTATGAGGTTTGAGGGGGGCAACTTTTACTTCACTTTCACCTTACTAAGCTTGGCTTCAGATTCCTGAGCTTTGCTCTGATCATTTCAGCAGATCTAACTCTAGTTGTCTCATAACAGTGACCAATTCTTTTTTTAAAGTTGTTATATTCCAAACTAGTAAAGCATTTGAGTAGAAAATATATAGGATTATGAAGCAGGAATTTCCTATACACAGCCAGTTTGCTAGCTACTCATTCCCCTTCACTCTGCTGCTGTACAAGACTTTTGGCCGTCTGCAAGATCACGTGTCTCAGCTCACACAGACAAGAACTTTGAGTAAAGTTTTACACTTTTTGAACTGTTTCATTGAGAAAGGCTGAAGTAAATGACAAAACTCATGTAACCTGCTTTGTTTTAGCAATGGAGAATTGGATTAATTACTCCCTGGGGCTTTTTGGATCTTGCAGGGAGCATCTTTGAGACCAAGTTTCAGAGCCAGGATTATATTTACACAATTAAGTGTAGCCTTTGAATATTTTATGATGCACACTTACTGAATCCATCACATGCATATATAAGAACAGAAGCTGCTCCCACTTACTTCAAATTGATTTTGTTCAATGTCTTGTTAACACACAAAAATATCAATTCCTCCTAGTGCAAGAACTTGAACTACTAAAAGTAAAAAATTAACATTTTCACATTATTTGTATTTTAATTAATTAAAGCATTGCCAAGAAGAAAAAAAAATTGATGGAAAATTAATTTTTATAAAATACACCTATTTTTAAAACTGATCTTTATACTTTATCTTATCTTTAATATCTTAAAGTAAAATTTTTAATGTGGGCTTCACTACGATCAGCTCTTTTTAATTAACTTTAGAAATGTGAGTCTTTTATAGCACAGTCTTTATCAATTTTTTTTTTATTTAGCTATTAACACTTATGTTTTACCTTCAGCAGACCATTATCAGATTTCTATTGAGTCAGGCTTTGGTACATACCAAAGATCTTGGTACATCTAGCAAGCAGTTAACCTCTTACCCTGCTCTCTCTTGTAGCTGTGATTATGATGAATGAATGGTTAGTTCTAAGCAATTCTGTTTTATGTCAATAAATGAATCAAACAGCCATTTGGTATATGGGCATTAGGAAGACAGAGAAAATGAAGCTGTCTGTGGACACTTTATAACCCTCACCCTTTTAAATAATATGATTTGAAAAGTTAATGCTGACATCAACTGTTGGTATTGTTCATCCATACTGTAGAATAAGACATTCTTTGTCTTATTTATGTAAAATGAGTAATACTGTATATAATTTATTACTCACAGCATGGCTTAAAGAAAATTCTCTTCATAGTTTTCCTAAAATACTGCATTGTAGTTCTTAAATTACTGTAAACTTTGGGTTTGTGATTAACAACCTTTTCTTCCAAAAATATTTAGTCTCTGTAAATGCCAATCCCTTGCTGAAATTTGTCCAGGTATGGACCTGTGCACGTACTTTGCTTCTACATTCTTAATTGGGGATCTTAACAGAAGTACTTCCTATTCCACTCTCCCAAGCATTGCACACAACTTCAACAGCATATAGAATTGTTTGGATGAGGATTTGCATTTTATTGCTTAGCACTTTTGCAAAGGAGTTTTTAAGACAGCAGATGGATCTAGTGCATTGCACGGATCTCATCCAGCACGCATATGGAGCAGTGGCAGAACAAGGAAGCCCCACTTACACACAGCATGACAACCCTTTGAAAAAGGAAAAAGCATTTCTAGCAGCAGCTTCTCTAAATGGTTCAACTTCACCAGAAAGTAAGCAAAGGCAACACGTGTGGCCCCTGTCTTTCTGCAATGTGTCAGGAGCTGGTTGGATGGTGCTCTTGCTCACACTGGTGTCCTCATTCCACTAACTGCTAGAGTCTTATAGGCTGAAACCCCTTGGGTTTATGTGAATGAAAACTGTTATTTTCTCTATTTTCTCTTGTGCCATACATTTCATTCTTCATAAAGAACTGAAGGAGATTTCTGTGCTAAGCTAAATATCAAAATCCCAAAACTAGTTTAAGTGCACTGTTTGTTTATTGTAAGAAAAACTGTCTAAAATGAATACAATGCTTTCACAATACAAGTATTCTGTGTACCCATTTATTTGTTTACTTATTACCAGCCTGTCAATAGAGAAGCAGCCAAAATAATGTCTGCTGCGCTCGGAAGGTAAATGGGAACTCAGATAGGAACAGGTTTCTGCGCCAGCATCACGCAACAGACTTCCTTTCTATTAGAACTAGAAGTCCCTAGGTGACCTCCCACAACCACACAGCCTGAGATAAAATCACACAGGGGAGCCCATCAGACATCCCAGCTAGATGCACAGGCTGGGGAGAGAGAACTTCAGATACTGAGAAACAAACTAAATGTTTGGTATTTGAGTTCTGTCCTGTTCTTAGCCCAACCACCTTTCCCTGCCCTTGAGTCCTTTTCCCACACCTTCCTCTCTTCAGGTACAACTATGAAGCTGGATGGATGCAACAATGCATCTATCAGATCCTCACTGGCAAATGTGTTTGGGCACCAGGTTTTAGAAAGAAATGCTTTTCCTGCTTCCATTTTCTTTCTACTCAACTTACTGTCTCTTAAGAACATCTAAGATATGTATATTTAGGAAATCATTTTCAGACAAAAAAAAAATTATTCAAGTTTGTTTTCTTATTTTTATTGATTTACACCACATGTTATATACTGGAAATTTCTCTCTTATTAGAAAATTTGTGTGTTTCAACCCTTACATAAAAACAGCAAGATAAGGTTCCACTAGAAATGGATTTTATATTCATCATTTATAAAATAAACCCAGGAAAATAGAACTTCAAATTGCTGAGGGTCTAGTAAAATGATGGTTCAACCAGATTATTTTACATTAGCGTGTCACAATGTCAGCAGGAAAGGAGGCAGAAGAGGATAAAGGCCTCTGATTCTTCCAGCACACACAAGCAAAAAAAGGTTGCAGCAAACAGAGATTCTAGTTAGGCATCACTTTTCTGTCTTAATAGGAACTTTGAAACACTCATTTAAAGAAAGAGGCACATGATAAGCTGGCAAACATCTCCTTGACCAAAATGCTGATTAACAGCCTGTCTTATGAAGAGAAAAATAGAGTTCAACTTTTTGAGACTTGGGTTCAGTATCCTGTTTTTGTCAAAAGTAGAGACCACATATTTTGCCAAATATATTTACTGTTTATTAATTATATTTAATATATTTGTATTATATATATACATATAAAAAATATTTCTATTTACTAGAACATCACATGATATCAATTAAACCCATAAGGTAATAGCACCAAAGATATATGTCTTCATTTGCTCCAAATAAGCAGAGCTTTCTTTGACTTTTTTGTACAAATATTCACAATAAAATAATTTTCTCCTTTTAAATAAGGTGGTATAAATACAAAGCAGAAATCTCTATGGTCAGATGCTTCATGGTGTAAATAGAAAAAGTCCAAATTAAACTAAAAAAAAAAAATATATTATGTCACCTTAAAAATAAGATTAGGGAAAAATATTAAATTTGAAGCAAAACATGTTTCTGTTGACATGCTGATTAGAGTAAGTGTTTGAAAAGATAAAATTTACCTATTCACAATGTCAGTTTTGTTGTGTCATAATGTGTGTGCATGTGTGCATTTCCTAAGTGTTTCTTGTTCTGTTCTCAAAGCTTCTTAAAATAAAAATCCTGTTGTTCATTTTTAAATAAATATAATTATATTTGGGAATAAAAAATACTTTCACCAAGTTTTCAACCAAGGTTTTTCACTGTAGAGCTCAAGACACTGAAGCTTCATGGGCTTTAATACCCCTCATTTCAGGTTTTATTTTTCTCACTCTGTCAGTGCTTTCACATTGTAGCCAGGTCACAATAAAATGTTTACACCAAAACTGAACTGCTAGTAAAAAGATGTATCCAATTGCTGATGTACAAGTAAAATTGGGTTTAAATGCTGTGTTATTAGATGACATTTATTTTGCTATTTATCTCTTTAAATAACTATTGCAGTTTACTACTGGAAAAACCTACTTGAGAAGAACAAAGAAATAAATTAAACCATGTTAAAACCACATTCTTGAAAAAAGTAACATTTAGTTAGAACAATTACTCTGTGGCCATAAAACAAAAGCACAAATGTCACATTTTCCATGAAATTTACTTTCATATGAATCATCAGTCCTGTTTTCCCCTGAACAAAACTAGCCAAATATGACAAAAAATTCCCAAAGTTGCCCGAACTGGATGATCCAAGTAATTACATGTTACAGCAGAATGCATCTATGACAAAACTTTAAAAAATTTGAGGAAAAAGTTATCATAGCCCTTGGTTGAAATAGCTTTGGTATAGACATATAGCAACATTTAGCTGATCTTGCTGTATTCCCATATAAAATATGCACAGTTTCAAAGATCAATCTCCCAGCACTGATCTGCACTCCTTCCCTTTGGAGTACTGATCAAACAAACATGCTATAAAAACATGCCCAAATATTATAGCTTAACATGATAAAGGTATACACTTCTCATTAGCATTTTTTAAATACTTCTTAGAATTTATTCTCAAAACTTCTTATACAAGCAAACTTCTTGTCTTCCACACCAACCCCTGAAGCTCCCATCTCCTTTGCTTAGGGCCTATTTGTTCAGTCTCAGGTCCCAATCCTGAGTCCATCACCTTCCATGGTCAGCTCACGTGCATAAGTATTTGCAGAAATCAAGTTTTTGAATGGAAAGGAACCTCGGGTCCTCTATTTTATCAGTCTCATTTATGACATTGTACATAGGCCTGTTACCACATTGTAGGAATCTGTATCTGTCATGTACAGAATATTTCTAAGTTAGGAGAGGTACAATAGAGATGATTTAAGAAATTCTAAACCTATATTACTGCAGAAGCTGTTCTTCAATGCTTTTCTCAGTAGGTGAGGAAATTCAGGGCTGAATCCATCAGTACCTCCTACATTTAATTTTATTTTCAGTTTATGTGAACTTAAGGTTAGCATATGTTTCTAGATATACAGTGCTAAACACTAAAATGAGTTGCTTAAGCAAAGAACAGTCAGCACAGTGCTGGCTTCTCCAGATATTCATGTCACTGTGATTGAGGTCTGGGTTGCAGAGGACACCAGTCATAGGCCAGGCTGTGGCTCATCATTTCATGCAGCCATCAACTCAGCTTCGTTGCTCAGGCTGCTGAACCACATTCCAGTTCTCACAGCCACAATATGTCAGGTGTCTCAGCTGTACTAACAGCCTTCCCTGCAACAGCCAGTGTGCAGTCGTGTGATCAAAATAGGCAATACCTCTCATGAAAGCTTAAATACTTGCTTGATTGACCTAAACACAACGATTTTTTTCAAAGTACCTTTTTATGTCACTTTTGTTTACTGCAGCTCTTTGTTGATGTCAGCCAAGAAGAGCAAGACTCGGACCAGTTGCTTACAATATAATTATTAAAGACCTTTCTATGTTTGTAATACTACATGAACATGAACTGAACAATACTTACAATACTTCTCACCCAATTAGCTTGGTACACAAAAACTTCACCATGAAACTACTGCTGAATTTACTCCATTCCATGGAAAGTGTGCTCTATATTGAAGTATAAAGAGCTACTCTTTGTATAGATTAATATATTACTATTTCTATTTATAAAAGAGAAAAATTAAGAAAATAAACTGATTGCTTAAAGAAAATAAGCAGTAGCAAAGCCAGAAAGAATATAACAAATTCCTCCCTCTCAATTCAGTAATCAATTTATATTGCCTTCTCAGAACTATTTTTCAATGGTAATACTTGGTTTTACACTGTTTATCTTATTTGATAATATTTTCTTTATTTCTGACTGAGAATGTTCATTAAAAAAATGCTGACCTGTAAATGAAGGAAAGTTCAAATAGAATAGCAAAACCATATGTAAAAATGAACATTTGTAAAGAGGAAGGGTTAGTACAAATTGAACACATTTCCATATTGAGAAGAGTACCAGCCATATTTTTTCAGTGATGAATGCAATTTTGTGAACATCTTTTTCCACAAATGATTGAATAAATATTTATTCATAAACTATGTTTGTGACTTAAGAGAACAAGCTGCATAGATTGGTTTCTTTTATACTACATCATACATGAGGTATTGCAATAATTTATATCGTGCCAAGTCTAGGGCCCATTAGATTTTCCTTATTATACTTGACTAAAGCTGAGGACCAGCAAAAACAGCAATTCAGAAAGCTTTCTATTTGTTTCATGAATAACTATCTTCCTCCCAGATTCTCTCCTCTAGCTTTCCTTATCTCAAAGTATTTCTGTTTAGGTGCAGTCCAGTTTGATATATTTGACCTTGGGCATATTCTGAAAAATTTTCCTGAGCTGTGGCCTCAATGACTATGATTTTGCTGAAACCATAAAGGCCAGATTTCTCTAAGGGATATAAAAATGTATTCCTAGTTCAGTAAATGCTGCTCGTCCTAGTGTTTCCTCAATAGCACCACACAGCATTTCCTCTAAAATTCCTGTCTGTCTTGAGTCACAGCCCCAATTCTTTTCTAGAAATTATTTTCCTTGCAAAAACATGACACAGTGGTGTCATTAGCAAGAGCCACCATGGATGTGTTACTGTAAGCTGTTCTCCCATCATTGTTATTATTAAAAAAAAAAAAACAAAATAAAGCTTTAAATAATAAATATTTACTTTTAATTCAGTACTTGTAGCTCCTCTGAATGGCAGAAGCATAAGTTGGTAGCAAAAAAAAATCTACCAAAAGTTTTAAAGTAGTGAAGTCAAATTCTTGCTAAATGAACAGTGACGGTTCAAAATTGCTTCCATTCCCCATGTCAAAAGAGTATTAGAAAGATGCACATAACAGGGAAAAGAATAAATACTTACAAATACACAAGAAAATCAGCCTCAGCTCCCAGAAATCACTGGTAAGTTGCTTTTGAATTCATGAAACTGACCTGAAAATATAAAAGGAAAAAAAAAAGTTTAAACAAGAGAAAGCCCAGAACTGATAAAAGTTACTTTTTTTTTTATTATAAAATAGTTATGATTTTTAACCATGAGCCAAATAAAACAGAACACAAGACTGTTGTCACGCTTTCAGCCAAGTAATTTACACAGAATTTGTTTCCAGGAAGCCAATAGCAAGAGAAACAATTATTTCATTGTTCTGCATCTCACACCATAGCAACCCAGCCCATTATGGCTTCTAAGAACTGTCATAAATGCAAGCATGGTTATCTTTTAATAAGGAAAATAGCTGTGAGGGGGTTTCTGGCTTGGAGATTTTTCCTTTTTTTATTTTCTCAAGTGTTATGGAACATTTATTACTTTTTATTTTTATTTAAGTAGTTTGTTAACAGCATTTTGCAGCTTACCTGGTGTAAAATTATTGTTTAGGTCATTTAATTGGAATGCATCTAAGGCAAAATTTATACAAAGAAGAAAGACTAACGATTTTGTTCTCTTATGGTCTAGATCCCAGTTAGAAGCTTAGCCTAAGTACAATGCAGTCACTATAAGGCATGATTAAATCCAACATTCTTTTTCCTGCATACCCCTCAGTTCTAGTTGGAAAGGTAACAGATGCAACTCAAACCCACAGAGCTTGCCTTATAAAATTCTTTAACTAGCACAATGACTCACTTTATGCCTCTAAATATCCATGGTTTCCTCTCTCCAGAACCCCCATGCATTAGAAGGTAGTTCAGTAGTTTATTTTTATTGTTTGGTCTACATACAGCACATTTTTAGTTCTTAGGAAAACAAAGAAACTTTGTTGCACAGCTCTTGTTTTCTTTCCAAAATGTGAGGATGGATATGGGTAACATTAAACTGAAAATAGTAATGGAGCCTGGGCAACTAGTTTAGGTCAAACCCTTTTTGTTCTCAGAGAGCTATCTGATTAATTTTCAGTTCATAAAACAGTGGGTGTAAGCTCAGTTTAAAAACGTGTAACTATATTTAAAGATGAAATTGTCATTTTTGCTAGCCCCCAGTAATCTTTAAGAAACACCTTCCCACAACATTTCTGTATCCTAAAGTGCACCAGCCAGTACTGCACAGTGCCTAGAGACAAGGAGAGAATACCAAACTTATCTTGATGCAGAATATCCTCCTTATTTTATACACCCACTCTGAAGTGCATATTATTCATTCCAACCAAGCCCTCCCCCATCCTGAAAGTACACATTTAATTGTGTCTTCTCTCCTGTAATACCAACAGACAGTCAACAAATCTCATTTGCTCTATCAATGCAGTGTTGTTATTATATATTTTAAAAGCAAGTCTGAATCTCATTATCAGCTTATTTATGCCATTAGTGTGTTTTGGAGCCACCAATTAAACAAGGACAGTGGTTCATAAGGTCACAGTTAATTAATCTGAAAGTATAAATACACTTTAATGCACACCACCTCATGTTGAGAATTTCGGAACAAAGCACGAAACCTTTATTCTGGGCAAGCAATTAGGGGGAAAGGTTAGACATACAAAATTTTAAACTTAGCTTTAGTACTCTGGTAATCTACCAGGGAAAAAGTTTAGTTTGGTAAAAAATCCTGCAGAACAAAATGTTTGTGAAATCTTAATTCTTATAGAAACTGTGCGAGTGAGGGAGAAGGCAGAACAGGGCTAATTGTATCCAGTGATCCCGAGCAAATGAAGGCTTGCTGCTCAGATAGCACCTCAGAACTGTGAACCAGCTGCAGGCTTATCCATTATGGAGCTGGGCAGGGTGGGGGGAAAAAGCCCAGCCCTGAAGAGCCCAGTCTGTTCAAAATGGACTCATCAGAGCAGAGGTGTCTGTTGCATTTATCAGGCTGTACAACTTCAACCACTTTCCCTTAGTAAATTGAGTAAAATAGTGCAATCCAGGAAGGGTTCAGTGATACCCAGCAACACAAGCAGAGGTGCAAGGAAGAAGCTGAAAACAGGCTAATCTATCAGAAACAGTTATTCACAGTGACATTTCAAATATGAGTTATCTAGAGTTTACATGTACAAGTACATCATACTTTTCCTTACTGCCTGGACTGATTTTACCTTGTACAGTTCTCTGCTCAAAAGAAAACATAGCTAACAGACACATAAAAGTAAACCACATGGCCTAACTAGATGGAAGAGTTGCTAACTACTTTTTCTTCTCCTACACCTGTATTCCTACATTCTATAGGTTCCATCACTTTCATTAGTTTCAGATGTCCAAGTACTTTTTCATAAACTGAAAATAAACCCTATTTTCTTATCCGCATAGAAAACTTTCTGTCCATCAAATACCAACATTTTGATAAAACCATTTACATTTTCACTTTAGATGTCTCAAGTTGAGCTGTGGGCGACCACACAGGTGAAGAGATATTGCATAAATATATACAAGGACAAAATTTAAGTAAAAAATTGTCTTTAAAATATTCTGTAGTTTTAATTGGTCCAAATCCAAGCAGAAAATTCACTCAGATATTTTGCGGTTGAAGTGCTTTCAAAACATTCAGAATACCTGCAATTTCTGCATTTTTAGAAGATTGCCACCATCCTTATCTTTCCCTATTTATTTATTTATTTATAAATATAAATATATATAAATATAATATATTTATATATTAATATATTTATTATATAAATATATAGTATTATTATAATATTATATATTTTTATATATGTATAAAAATATAAATATAAATATATAAATAAATAAATTTCTTTATTGCTTTCCCAATGCCACAATGAAAGGGGGAAAAAAAGCTGTAAGACCAACTTACACTCTAATTTCAGGTGCCTTTGGTAGTTACTAAAGCTAACCACTTCTCATTGACCTAAGAATAACACACAGTCATACAACAATTTAACAGAATCCTTCAAAATAACTCAATTTTCAAACAGCTAAGCTTATATTGACATTGGAAATAAAACTGATTATGAACATCACTTAATGGCTGTAGGACCTTTTTTACTCTTTATTTATGAACCAAGGAAAATTCCATAAAAAGCCAAATATAACTTATCAAATAGTCATCCTTTCACCCAGCCAGCTCTCAGTAATTCCCATAGGTCTCAATCTTCAGAAAAAAATTTGTCATTGGTTTTGGAAAGCAGAAAAAAAATTACTAATTTTAAAAAATGCTTAATTAAAATATTCTGAATTTTCTAAGATAGAGCCGCTACAGGTAGCCTGTATTTTCTGTGCACAGTCACCAATGAGGATGGAGGAAGCCTGGAAGCAAAAAATGGAAGCAGTTATTTAGTAAAAAGCATGGCATCACGTTATACCATTTGAGAGTGTGGCCTATCATTGTGGGCTGCTAGGACTAAAATATGTATCATTTGAAACCTGTTAAAAAACTATTTTCAGAATTATAGCATGATATGAAATTGTAAAAAGGAATAAAAGTTAAATGAAACTACACATTTGGGGCCTGAATCACATAACAATTTCACACCCTTAAATGTGTACTATTTCACAATTAAAACATCATTAATAACCTGCAAGTGTCAAGACACAATCACAAAAATGAAGGAGGCAGTAGGCTGATTGTAATGCAAAACCTTTGAACTGCATTTCTAAATATCTTTCTTTATTCAGGTAAATGACACTCTTTGAAAATGGTTCAATGAAAAATGTTTTACTTACACATGGGATATTCTTAATATGTGATCATTTTGAAACAGGAAAGCAAACACAGTAATTAACCACTACGAGCAAATTCCTCCTATCTTCCCTTTGTTTCACTTCTGTTCAAACACCCAAGGATTGTATTTTATTGCCTTTTCTGGCCTGTTTCTTGAAAGCTTTACTCTTCTTGATTCTATGCATAGCCAAAAAAAAAATAATAATTAAAAACAAAAAACAAAAACAAAAAAAAAAATCACCAAATCAATAAATCAATAAAAACCCCAACCAAACTGAAGTAATTACTACATTATTTTCCTATCACTCTTCATTTTAAAGTAGTCCCTCTGCAGTGATCATCATTTGGATCTTTGTACTCCCTAACAGAGATTGCAGTCAAGTGATCCATCAAGGAAGGAATCAGAGCACACCACCTGTTACACAAGTGGTCATTTTAAAACACATGCTGCATCATAGCGAGGTAAGAACCACACCAAGGCACATACAGCATCAAAAATTGGTCTCCAAAGCTCTGTCCTCAGTTGCTGCTTTTGTTACAGATTTTCTGCTCAACCTTCAGCAGAAGTTGCTTTGTGCTTATTAGTTCTTTATAACATAAAAAGGTTCTAGTATTTCTTCCCTCTGTAGCAGAGGTGCTTTACAATTCTACACCCCAGAAGCTGTGATGCTGTTATTACAGAAACGAGGCTCAAAAGAAGTATCTAAAACAGGCTACATCTCCACAGTTTTGCAGGGAGATATGAGCCCACTCTGCCTACACTTGGAGATGACTGGCCACAAACCCACTCTAATCCAGTTTAGCTCTGGTTAGCACTTACGTAAACTACACAACTTCCAGTTTGGAGCAACCCCACATCTGCCTACAAAAAACATGTCAACAAATACATACAACCATGGTGTTCCTGTAAACTACCTCTTAAAAAATGGAACGCCATAAACATCACCACTTTTGCCAAATTCCACAGACTGCGGTTCCCTGGCTTTCCCAAAAGGGTGTCACTCGGTAGTGGCACATTATCTGGCAGTGTTACATTATATAACTGGCTATAAAAGCTCCTTATCATCTCATCTCTAACAAATAATTGTGTTATTGTGTAAATATCTTCAGCAGGCAATTCGGAAAGGTTTCTCTGCTGTCTGCTTGCAGATCTATAAAGCATCCAATTATTACAGGATATGAGCATAGAATACAAAATATATGTAGTATCACTTCATAGCACAGCATCAACTGAAATCTAAAAAGGATTTTCATGAAAAAAAGTATTGCATATCTTCAACAACTAATTTTAATGTATTATTACATCTACCACTAAAATTACAGTTGAAAACACCAAAAACATCTAATTCAGTGCGCAGATGAAAGAAATACCTAAATATGCATTTATTCCTTCATATAAAAGGCAGGGTGCTAGCATTCCAGATCTGATAAGCACTGTGTGCATACTTTCGAGCAGATAAGAACCACAAGACATACACCACACTGCTTGGGAGGCTGAACGGAGAGGAGGAACTCCAGTTATAACTCATCGGCTGCAGACAGCAAAAGCCTCCTCTGTTGCCCAGGGAAAGGTGGTAAATGCTGCTGGCTCCCTGCTCCCACATCAAGGGACTCAAATTTCCCTGGAGTTCCTGCACCAGCCCACTGCCACTCACACAGTGTGCCGGGACACAAACAACGCCTCTGAACTTCTGGCGAGCTACACGGTGTTTTCACAGCCACAGGCTGGGGCGTTCCTGATCAATACGACTGGATTAAAGAAAACAGAGCAAGCTTTCACAACAGGCCTGTTTCTGTAGCATTTCCATGTGCAGATCCATGTGCTGAAGGCACTGCAAGGTAAATTAAGCCCTGAATGAAAAGTTACAGCATTACAAGTATGGCCAGGATTCCAAGCAGTCCGTGGTGCTGTTAGAAGGATGTAACAAGTACACAGAGCGAGCTTTACAGCTAATCCAAACTGCACTTCCAGAGTTACTCTCTACACCTGGAGAAGCTGTGGGTTGCAGAGGATGTGGCTTGGAAGCAATACCCAGGGTCACTCTGCAGAGACTCACTTTTGTCACACCCCTGCAAAAGACAACCACGCAAAGACTAAAAGGGCAGCGTTGGCATTGACCTGCAATATAATATTTGGTCATTCTTTTTCTCCTCTCTCTCTCTCTCTGGGACTCAACTATACTCTCACCATGTCAAATTATAGCTTTTTTATCTCTTCCTACGGTTGTACAGGGACTTGCAACAATAGCAGGGTCTCCTGGCACGACTGTAATACAGTCTCATAAGGGTTCTCTGGATGCAACTTTAACACAAAATAATAACATTTTTGTTCATTATATAATACTATCTTTATGCAACAATACACATACAGGAGCTGTTAGCTTACCACTTGGATGTATTTTTTTCTTGCCAAATTATACTAAAATTAAGAATACTTCCAGTAGTTTTTAGCTCCTTTTATCTTTTGAATACATAATGTGTCAGGTTCCCTTCTCTTTTATATGCAGACCAATGTTTCAAATAATTTTGCTGAAGAATTGGCTTACTATGTTTAAAAGAGGGTATGTTCTGTCAGCTCAATCATATGACTGAAAACAACAGCATAAAAAGTATAAAATATTATTCAAACTGTAATTCACCATGCAGTTAAGTCTCTTTGATGAGCTTCATGAGCTCTGGATTGGACTAAACTTAAATTCAGTTACACAACAGAATGATTTGTGATGCAAATCCACTGTCTATATTTACAAGTATCTATTTATCTTCCTTTTTTTTTCTATTACCCATATATATTTTTATATTTTATATATATTTTATATATAAGTGATGACCTCTTCTGAGCAAAAAGGAAAGGTCTTTCTGGAAAGAAAAAGAAAAAAAAAATTCCATAACTGTATTTTCCTTGCCCAACAAAGCATCGAGAATTACATAGAGTTAAGAACACACAGAGCTGAAACTTAGCTTGGGAGGCTTTGAGTCACTGAGCATTCTTCAGTGCCTGATGCTGTTGCACTCAGGCCACTGAAAGGGTTTAGGATACATCTTTTCATCAGGTACTTTCACTGCACTTTGGCTTAAACACCTACTTGGCTGCACTTGTGCTGCATTTACCAGATGCAAACTCCTTGGTAAATTTTTTTTATAGTGTGACACCTACATATGCATCGACAAGGCTTGGAATAGTAACAGGAAACTAAAGCGCGTGAGCAAAGATATATTATATATATCTATATAATATATATATATGGGGAGAGCAGGGGGAATGGTAATTCTGAAAGCCCAGTTTTACCATTTTACTGCTATTTCCCAGAGTTAAAAATGGTAAGATAGATGAAATGTTTAGCTGATATTTCAGAGGTATCAACAATAATACTATTGTGTAGGAATACATCACCATATTTAAAATTCGAGCATAATTATCCCATGTAGTACATGGATTTGATGGTTCCCTGACAATTGGACATTCAACCTGACCTGACTGCGGTGTATTAAACAACAACAAAAAAAAGTAGAGATTGCTGGTTTAATTTTTTCTTTTTTTTTAAAAAAAAGGAGGAAAACAGAATAGAAAAAGGGAAAAGGAAAAAGGAGACAAACCAGCTGCACACAAACTAACAATTTTTCTCACCCATCTATTTTGTAATATTACAATATAAGTGTGTAATTTGTTCCCAATGAAAGCAATATTAATCCAGACAAAATATTTGGGTTCTCTATTGGAGAGTCCAATGTAAATGAAGCTGAGATTTTTCAAAGCTAGTTAAGTAGGACATAAAAATCAATTAGAAGACCTTAAGAATGTCTGCCTTCAGGTCTACTTCCCTGGATTCCCTGAGGGACAAAACCTCCTTACTACATATCTCAGAGTTTTTTTCCCTGAAACCCTGAAGATAATAATTATAGCTAAAATCCTTTTTTTCAGTTAGTCGTACACTAACTTCCCCTCTCAGCTCCCATTTTTGAAATTCATTTATCCTGACAGTATAATCAGAGAAAAGGAAGTCCAGGTGCTCTAATTTTAACTTAATTTTAGAAAAGTAAATAAAATTTCTTTCTTCCAGGATCTATTCAATTAGGATCTCACCTTACATGTGCATCCTCTATGGGATAACTCTTCCCAAGTTCCAGGTGGCACAGAGTGCCGCAGCAAGGATATTACTTTGTATTCTGCCCAAAGGACACTTCTATTTGTGATTATCTACAATTATCAGTCCTGAAGATAATTAACTCTCACCTGTTGGACAAACAGATCATACCCAAAAAAACATGAATCACATTATCTCATCAAGCCCTCAAAATAAAAACCTTTTGACCTCCTTTCATTGTCTTCTAAAGGATGACTACCTCATTAGTTAAAAAAGCAAGAAGAAAATGGGTTAATTAAGGAAAGAGTACACCTTGAAACAGAAATTTGCCTGCAATAGTAAAACTATCAATTTGATAAGATTTCACCCTTTGGAAACTTTACCAGGTGTAGTTGGATTTGTTTCTTTGGAATTTTCTCGTTTCTTTGGATTTTTCACTTACGACATCTCTGTCAAAATTTGAATTGAGATTTTGATGAATACTTGTTGCCTATCATCTAAAGATATGTATTTCCTGTTTTTTCTGCAAAATTCACCTCTGCAAGATATTTTGAAGCCAGAACTGAAATATGTTCACCAGAGATAGAAATTCTTGCAGGCAATGCTGCCCATCAAAAAAAATTATATGATGACCCCTTCCTCCATTTTATTTTAAGCACAGTCCTGGGTATTAAAGTCAAAGAGGTTAAAAACTAAAGCACTACTTTCTATCAGTCCAAAAAGATCAGTTTTTTGTTCATAGCCTGGTTTTTGTACTGTTTATAGGAAATCACATATTAATAAACTCAGAGTCAGAGTTACCCTGCACTTTAGGACAGAATGTCCCAAGCCACAAATTTAAAGGCGAATTTGGGTGAAGGGTTGAGTTTCTCATGTGCTGAAAATGATTTAGATAGTCATAATGTCTTTAGATAGTCATATAAAACCATATCTCCAGGCATTTACCAGCATTGCTTGACATCTCTGAGCCCCAGGCTACCTGCACCTGCCCTCAGCAAGATACTGACAGGCAGCAATGAAAAGCTGATGGCTAGAGGGGTGGTTACTAGGTGCTTTGCATATGATATTTCAAAAATGTAAGTGGAATACTGATCTTACTAAAAAAAAAAAAAAAAAGAAATTTTTTTTAAAAAATAATTCACACTCAAAAAGTTCACAAAACTAGAAGTTTCACCAAATTAACTCATCAACCTGACATGTCTCATTACAAGATCCTATCACTGCTTTAACTAAACGAAAGAAAGGAAGAAAAGAAAAATTTAGAGAGAATAACTTATATTTCTCTAAGAAGAAAGTTTTATAGAAAGTATTTCAAATGTGTTTCGCTCTCGTGCTATATGAAGCAGGTCCTGCTGTGGAATTTTAGGGTGGTATTTTTATCCATTTTCTTTTTAATATACACCACAGTGAACTATAGAGTAACACCCATCCAACAAATCATTAGAGCACGTTATAACTACTTACTCCCTGGCACCCATAAAGTTCAAAGGTTGTCTTCTTTTATATTCTTTATTGTTATTGTATCATTTTCCAATTCCTCTATTTTACTTTAGCTTGACACAATTTGCTTCTTTGAGCTAGAAATTTCCCTTTTTTCAGGCGACCCTGCCCTCTTTTCTGGCATTTGAACCCTTCAGAATGCACTGCAAAGTCAACCAGCTATGTATAAGTAAACTTAGAAAAATTTCTACAGTTCTCAGAGGACAGGAATTCTCAAAATATCAGCAGACACGCTATTCAGTGTGAATAATTATGGTCCCTCAAAGAAATATAGGAAACCCTAGGCTATTTTGGGGACACAGGGTTAAAACTCTCCTGTACTTGTTTTATCACAGAACAACAAATATTTTTATGGATCTGGGATTTTTCCTTTTATGCTTTCATCCCAAAAAAGTAATGAACCTCTTAGAAATTTCTAGAACTTGAATGAATTATAATTACCTGGCAATTCACCACAAAATTCACCACCAGAAATTACTATTATTAATCACCACAAGAATATATTTTGCACCTATATAATACGTCCTAAAGAAATTTTAAAGGACCTTACAAGATGATAAATATTTGAAAATACTAGAGCTGGATGACATTTTCCTCTGCACAGAGTGCCAACATAAAGTTTGTGAAACTTTCAAGCCATAATTTGAAGATCTAGGAATACACATTTCTAATTTTGCTGACCTATGGTGGGTAAAAAAACAAGTCAGCTCTTTGAAAATCAGAGAATAAGATTCTACTTAATGAGATCAGAAACAACAGAATCCCAGTCTAAGTCACGTAGAGCTTTGTAAAACTCAGTAAAAATACTACTAAAATATTTTTAAAGTTTTAAGTTTAAAAAAATTTACATTACTCTCAAAAGTCAGATGAATCCTCTGTGTAACCATGTTGACTCTGATTCTGAGATGAACTCATCACAAGTTGCTTAAGTGCACCTACAAAAATTAACAGATAATTATATAAAAAAATTTGCAAGGTGGCTCAATGCCAACAAGAGAGTCTCCCATCAATCATACATGATATTCTTCTTGATATCTCTCCCTACATAGAGAAGCAGCTGTGCTCTGTAGCAAGTCCCAACAATTTTTAAAACCTGGCTTCTGCAGATAAAATAAAATGGTCTGAAAATGTAACCAGTTAGGCCCTTGTGGTTTTACTTGCTGTTATGTGGCAACATCAGTTGCAGGATCCTCACATTCTTGTGAATTGAAATTTTACAGCATTTCAAAGATCCAGTCCTGTTCTACAGAAGCCAAAGTACTTGGATGGTGTGAGTGATGGCTATACTTGGCCTCATTATCTCAAAAAATGCCTCATCCAAGATGTATTTCAACAACCTGACCCTGTAACTACAGTGCAGTCAATGGTGAAATTTCCATTATTTCAGTGACAATAACAACCAGAGTTTCAGGCAAGGGTAATAGTATTCCTGTCTGAAAACTAGAAGCAAATGCTACCATCACTAGGATTTAGCAAACATGTACAAATGTAAAAAAAAAAAAATCACACGCAGAAAATTTCATTCAAATAAATACAAAGCCCTCTGTGATTACAGCACGCAAGTTACTGCTATGCTGTTACCAGCTTTGAATGGAAGGTATTAAAATTAAAAGCTAAATTTTAACACTACAGAAACAAATCAATCAACACTTCCAGCTTGAATGAACTTATTTTATGAAATCAAGCAACACTGCAGAAGTTAAAAAGTGTGCTATGTGATCTGCTATTTAATCTTTTAGTTTTTTTGCTCTAAATGTGGCCTGTCCAAATTCCTCCAATAGGAAAATTTTCTGAAAGAACAGACCACTCTTGAGCCATTTGAGACTAGATGTGGAAAATAAACAACACTGCTATACACCTGAACCCAAAATGTACGATATATTGATATTGTAGGAGAGCTACACATTAGCAACACACCATGAAAACAGGGCATGCTGAGAAAATATCAAACTATTCAAACAAAAACAGTATTATTCATAACATAGTTTTTCCACTTTGGAAACATAACTTGGCACCCTCTCTATTAGGCCCAAGTATTCTGAGCTTCAGATACTCCTACAGAGAAGCTAAGTGGGTCTTATTCAGCTACATGCAAAGAAATAGAGAGTTATTTCTTTTCTGTCTCTGAAAATAATTTGTCCACTCCAATAAAAAGTATGCTGCTAGATAGGTTGATAATTAAGCTTTTGGAGTTTGCCATCCATTAAAACTTGATGATCCCACCCAAAGCGCTTCATCATCAGAACCATCTGGTGCTCTTTCTGCACAATTACCAAAATACAGAACATATTTTGACTTGGCACTTGCATTTGGTAGACACTTTAGTCACTTTATAAGCAACAAGGCAGCATCTTGCCAAAACACAGCCTCAAAAGGAAATTTCAACACACCAGAATCTGAATTTTATCCTAGAAGTTCCACCAGGGTAGAAAGGAGGAATGTCTTCACCTTTGGCTAATATCCTCACCTACACATACAAGATGCCTCTTACCAAACTCACTTCTCTGCGTTACCTCTGTGTTGATTATTCAAAGCATTATCTAGGCTATTAAGGATAAAGTGAAGTGCCTCTAGTTTGGAAATCACTTTCTTTGAAGATTCTTGGCTCTGAAATCAAATAATCCACCAGAAAACAAATTATTAGAAGTAAAAGGAACCAAAGGCACTTCACAATGATACTCTGAAGAACACTATAAAGAATATTTCACATTAGACTCTCCTACCACATTTTTTCTCAGTGTCTGCACATATTTCTATAGTATGAGCACAGCTCTAAATGTAGGAAAGCCTGAAAAACGAGGGGAGAAGTAGGGAGTATGGACTTATCTTGAGAGATTCTAGACTTCTTTTTTGGCTCTTAGTTTACAAGACTTTCTACAAAAAAGAAAACATGATGAGAAAATGGAATATACTTCCAAAAGCATTAATAAGAGTCTTTTGCAGTTTGCCTTTAATTCACTTGTTTTTGTCATCTCTGCCAGAAAAAATTGTATCAGAAGTTGAACGTTTCTATGCAGTAGTGATATTATTCTCAGCTTTCTCCAGACAGCATCAACAGCATGAAAAAACCCAAAAATCATAGAAATCAATACTGAAGTGAATTTCAATGAAGATTCTCAAATCTAAACATTTCAGTTACTCTTAGGAATTCTGAGGACAGGTCTACATTTATTGTCCCTCACCTACAAGCATCCCATAAGAATACAAAATGATGCAAATCTTTTGGAACATATGCTCTAAGGAATTTACTTTATTTTCCCTGGTGGAAATAAATGCTTCTCTCAAAGACTTGTTTATTGAACATACAAGTTATTGACCTGGTTGGCATCAAAATGGGTCAACTGCTCCCCAGTCAGTGAAAATATATGAAAAAAACCAAGCAAATATACATTTTTAAATAGTGTAGCATAGAAATACATCCCAAATGCCAACTACAAATTCCAGAGCAAACAAATAAGTGTTGCACTGCATATGGCATGGAAACCAGAAAAATATATGTATATATACTAGAAAACACAGGATTTCAAATTCAATGGTCATACCAGAACATGAATTTGTGCCCATCTAAGTCTTCACACATAGAAATTGGGAAGCTAAAAAAATAGAAATAACAGGTGGATAATTTACAGGTAAGAGGATAAAAGATTGAATAATTGTACACACAGAAAACTGAATAAAAATTTATGAAAAAAGTAGTAAGAAAATTACCTAAGAAATTTGGATTGAAATTAAAAAAGCTATTATTGCAAGTAACATTGAGAGGATAGTCCCACAACAAAACAACATTCTGAACAAGTTTCATGAAATTATAATAGCAAAATGCAAAAAAATATGTATAAAATATGTAATCACACAAAAATATATCTCCACACGAGTATAAGGGAGAAATTAGAAACAGTCAATTTGGTGAAGAGATCTGTGGGTGCACAAGGAAATCTGAGGCATCACAATCACATTCATCCTTATTAGACAAGCCATCAGACAGGCAAAATGTAATATATGAGCAAGTAAATAAACATTTTACTACAGAGTGTTATCCTCATTGGGTGACACTCCAAAGAATCTATATCTCCCTCTTGGCAAAAACAAACTGCACATTACATCCTTATTTTTACAGAGGATCTCAGAGCAGATTTCCTAACATCAGAGATTTAAAAAAACAAATGCAATTTATTTATTTCCCATTGCTTTTTTCCCCTTTAATTTTATCACAGCCAACAATATTGTAACAAGTAACAAACTGCCACCAAGTCAGAGGCCCATATTTTTTGAGTGCCAGCATGACTTTTTTAAGTCTCTACCAACAAGTAAAAGGATGAAAAGTATTTACTTTCAGGAAGACTAATCAGATTACTGCCTTTACCTTACAAAAGCATTATGGCATGTCCCTGTCATTCCAACTATTTCATCACAGTGACGTGTAACAACCACGATGTGGTGATAATAGTACACCAACCCCAAAAGGATCAATCCAATCAAAATGGATAACAATTAAGAGAGAAATTATTCAACTCACATTAGAATCTTGAGCAACTGCTACAACATAAGAAAAACTCTGCAGGGGAAAGATGCTGGTGCTTTCAGGCCAGTGGAATTAATAATTTGGTTTAAATTTCACAGCATCTAGAAAAGGCCAAATCCAATAGAACAGATTCAGCAAAGTGTTACTTCAATTTTATTATTTCTCAAAATCAGTGGATCTTCATTTGCTTTGATACACAGTAATTAGATATAGAGTCTACATTTAAAAAAAGAGACAACCTAATATCTCCATCTCATTTTAGAATAAAAAAACATATATATATATGATTATACATATATATACTGGTATATACATGTGTATGTATATATACAGTCCTTATTTTGCCTATTCTAATAAAAATAGCGGTATACCATTCATAAAAGTGAAATACTCTGACATATTTTTGATGCAAATTCTGTACAAGAAATGACATGAGATAGTAGTAGACCTAATTTCCTTGAACATATAGAGATTGATTTTCCAGCTTTAAAAAATGGACATTTTTTGCTAAGCAGATGAGCTCATCATGAGCCCAGTGCATGGTTGTTCCTATAATTATGTTCTAATGCAACTGAGAAGCTGGTGGATATAAACAGAGTAATATATTTCATCTGGCCCTAGTCTTGTCTACCCAAATAGGAACAAGACCAGCAGAGATTTCCCAAGTCCTTCCCAGGCACAAATATATTCATTTCTATATGTTTTGGCCTTCAAAACTGTGAATCAGAAACCAGGATCAGACCAGAAATAACTGCAGTCTGCTTTTCACAGAAACACAGTTTTCTTGTTATGCCTTGCTATAGTTATCTATCATGTAATGTTATTCTTGTCACATCCTAAAAATCTGCATGACGATTTTTTTTTTTTTTTTCACTTAGGGATGAATTCTGCCTTCAGCTGAAAGCCAAGAGTCCCCACAGAAGACAGTGGTTGCACACTGATGTAGCAAAAAAACAGAACTTGCACTTCCAGTTAATCATCTCCTACGTATTAACAGACTTTTATAGTAATATAATATACACATTTTATGTCATGATTTAAGAATTAAAAACTAATCACATGTAAAATTGGGACATTCAAGAAATAACTGCCAAGTAAGTTGGAATTAGAGCTGTATATGAGCCATTCAATGCTTGCATTTGCACCAGTGAACTGGAAAAGCTCAGTAAGCCAGCAAGGCTTAGGTAGAGAAGCTGACACTCCAGCAGCGTCCACAATCCCTTCTCCTTTAAACAATTAAAACAATCCTGCTATTTAATGGCAAGGAACAGGGAAGGAGGAAAAAATAAATGAAGGATAAGGAAATAAATCCTTAACAGTATAACCAGCAAGGATCTTTTTTTTTATCAGGGTCTGGTCAAAAATTATTCCATACTGTTTAATTCCGGAAGCAAGTTCCTCCTTTTCCTTGTTTCTCCTAATAATTAATTATAATACAAAATTATGTGGGACAAAATATATCCTTTTCTAAGCCCCGTCCCAAAAAATAAAAAAAACAAATATTTGCCAGTAAAAATATATTTATTTTATTCTAATATGTGTTTCTCAACTTCCTGTGTACCTATTAGCAAGCACTGTCATCTCCATTTGGCTGAAAAACGTCTGTATTGAACAAACTATGCTATTTTTCACCCAACTCGGTGGTCATATTTTCCTGGAATTTAGAACTGCAAGTCAGTCACATGACAAAGTAATTTAAAATATCATCAATAGATCCATATATGATCAAGTTACAGCCAGGCATATGAGCCTTAGCAAATTATTGTGCTGCTCATACTCTGGCATCAGCAGTCTTTATTTTTCTAGCTACTTGGCTGCCAGTTAGAATGAAATTTTCATTGGTTCTTTTGATGAACAGCAGATATAAAAGCTGAGCTATATCACCTATGACAGGCCAACTGCTTTTGGGGCTATTATTTTAGTTAACAGACAGTATAACTTCAAATTATAAAACATGTTTAAACACATATATTTACATTCACAGCTAGCCAGATGCACATAGAATACTCCTAAACTGAGAGATATTCAAGAAAAATGAGAACATAACTGTTTACCTTTCTTCAACTTTTAAAATCTTATGGGAATCTATAAATTTGGGGGTGAGGGTGGGGGTATCTAAAGGGGGATTGTCCTTTTCTCTTTTTTTTTCCCCTCCTTTTTATTAACAGAAATCCTGCCATACCAATATAGTTTTGGCCAGACTACTGCAGACAACATTCCCCTTTGGCTTTCAGATACTGTTTCTAATACAAAACAAATACGACAGGATGAACAGAAGTCTGTTCCTGTGAAACAGTGGAAGAAAATGTAGAGAAACGGGGACATGGGAATCCTGAATATGCAAAAGAAAAGATATCCAAGTCTTTCAAGGAATAGAAAGCTGAAATCAAATTATACATAACTTAACCAAACTGCAGCAGCTATTTAAGTGTACTTAAAATTAATCTGCTCTTAAAGTTGCTACTAATTTTGTAAGACTCCATCTTGAGATGACCCTGACTTTTCTAAAGATGGTGCCAAAAACTGGTTCAACAGAGTCTCAAGTTCAAGCCTAAAAACAAAAGCATAAACTGCTGCTTTTGCATTAAAAATGTTGACATTTCATAGCTTGTGAGCTGCTGGAGATATACTGAACAAATTCCTTGAACTTTAAAGTTAGGTAATAGGTATGAGGAACAATCAACCAATATCAAATGAATTCAATAGCTTTAAAGAGAGAAAAATGTAACCTCTTATAAAAGGAGAAAAAAAACATAACTGACACTAAAAATAAACTGAGTTACGTAATAAGCCTAAGAAATAACAATGTATAGTAGAATATTTGGCCTGCTTCAGGCCCACAGTACAAGTTTTCATCCTCTAAAAAATGAATGGAAATTCACACATTCAGGCAGAGATAATATCTATTCTATATATTTTTTCACAGATGCAGATATATGGAATACAGTATCTAAATATCTGTTTAATTATGGAGGAGAGAGCAAAGGGTACTTAACAAATCAGAGAGATGGAAATCTTATTGAAAGACCCTGTTCTTAGTGGAAATCTGGAGTAGCCAGATGCTGCTGCATAAATGGATTAGCTGTTTGTGTATGCTACACGTTGGGGATGGTCTGGCAAAGTAACAGGGCTGGTAGGGCCACAGCCCTGATGAGAGGCCATCACCAAGGACCTGCAGCTTTGGTAGCTAGCAAAGCCATGGAGCTCCTGTATAGGCTGCAAGAGACATTGAGACACACCACGGTCCATCCTTTGATCCTGTTCTTGCCATGAATGGCATGGAAATTCATTTGTACAGTTCCTGGCAAACCTAGTCGTATTTGCAAAGCAAATCTGTACCAGTGCTTCTGCTGGGAAGAGTTGGAATTACATGCAGGTGAAGAATTTGACTTTCCATCCTCAATTGCACTCGACTGTGACCTGTGCCAGTGAGGTACCTGAACTAATTGCTCACCAAACCAAGCTTAGACAGCAAGTCAGTCACCTCATCCCTATGCCAACAGATGAATTACCCACACATGTGGAAGATGCACCAGAACTCCAAGTTAATATCTTCACAAGGCACCTCTGGTTCTGTCTAGCGTTACCTAAAGTTATACCACAACTGTCTTTTAATGCCTAATTTAAAAGACATCTGAAACCTCCTTAATGTACCCAGCACATCATGAATACTCAAATAACCAGGAAGAAAAGTACCTTCACAGTAAAAGACAACTAATATCAAGCCAGGTGATGTCTGAAATCAGAACACTGCTGCTTACTCTTTCAGTGACAATAAAATGAAAGATAAAATTGCTGATAGTAGTCAAACACAGTACTGCTTTATTTTCAGACTTAAAGTAAGCAGACTTCTCCTGCAAGTAGAACTTGTGAATACTGCCACTGCAAGTAGAACACTTGTGAATTATGAAGGTCCTTCCTTTTTAAACAAATTTAGAAAATGTAATCATCCTTCACAGGTGAGGTATTCTGTTTATTCTATGGAGAATCATTTCAGTCTAAATTAAACTCTTCAAATGGTTTTGATGATTGCAATAAGGACACAACAGGGAAAATATCTGGGAAGAGAATAACACGTGTTAGATGAATGGCTGACAGAAATATTTCTAGTACATGAAAACTACTGGTGTTTTTTTAACCAAATAGAAGTATTATTTTTTCAGAGCAGAAAAAGTAATCCTGCTTATCTAAATAAAAATGGCAATCTGCACGCTCCTTTTGAATGATCTTCAAATTGTAGTGGGCACATCAAAGAAAAATTAAATATATAGGTCTTTTCAACATTCAAAAAATCCCACCAGTGGTGCAAAGACACCTTCCAGATACCAGTGCCAGAAAACCCTGCCCATTCACCATGTAAAAATGAGGCCTTCTTGGGTGCCTTGACCTTAAGTAACCAGACACAGGGCAGAGTGAAAATGGCTTGTTCGCTAACAATCTAAGACATAAGCCCTGCTACAGATTGCTTAGAATTCATGCATTTCAGAACCAAAAACTGATTTTGATAAGACAGGTAGTGACAAAAAAAGCAAAGAAAGGTGTTAAAAATACAATATATGGCATTCTCTGTTTATTATGACCCTAACCTCAAACCTCACAGACAGAGGGACATAACCAAATAGATACCCAACAAAACTTGTGGAAAGAATTGTTTCCTCTCTTCCAGGCTGTATCTACACTCATACTTTTTTAACAGCATGATTAAGAACAGTTCTGCCAGCAGACATGGAAAATTCTAATATGAAGTCACAAAACTACACCATAACTGAAACACGGGTGCAAGACATCCTACTACATATTTGAGGGCTTTTTTGTAGTATGTGACATGTTTGCCAGTTCATGGCTTTAAATATCTCAACAGCAAATGGTTTTATAAGAGGAATCTCAAAAGAATAAGCAGGAATACTGAAATCCAAGTGACTTAAAAACTATGTGAGACATCCTACAATCTGTCTTTTCAACCTATATAGTGTGATCATCCTGCTTCTAGCACTCTTATTTCCAAGGTATACTCAGTGATCCTTTACACATTGCTCAAGGTGAACTGTAGTAAAGCTCTGCTGTCAAGTGCCTGCTGAAGGAATCATTTGTCTTCTGTAGCAATGTTACCTCCTGGAGGCTTCTTGTACACACCAGGCAGACAACAAATGGACTCAAGAAGAAGGCAGCCAAGAGAGGCTCATTTCACCTCCTTGGAGGATGTTTCCATGAAGATTCTTTACAAAAGCCAACACAACTCCAGACTGCACCGTTTTCACTTTTAGCCTCCTCTGTAATGAAAAAGTCTCACTGAAACCAAGCTGCTCCTGCTATTGGAGTTGCAACAGGCACACTGACAGATCAGATCCAGACACACAGTGTTTTTGCATGGCCGTGCTCAAGAAGTTTTTGCATGGCTGTGATGCTGGTCCCAAGAAGTTTGCCAGGTTTATGGACAAGATTTGAGGTGCATTGTACAGTGTGGTACATTGCAGTAGGATAATGGGGAATACAAGCTGTCCACTGGCAGACTCAGAAAAGAAGAGCCGAGCTGCAGCTTAGGCTTAGACCCTTAATACAAGAGAAGGAACTGAGGAAAAGGACCTGGAGTGTTGCCCTTGCTAGTGGGTCACTTGAGGATGTGGAGATTTTGGAAGATAAGGAGTCCAACCTCCATAAGGGTCACGGGTCTAAAGTTACCATTGTACATAATTAGGCAATAAGGAGCTTATTACGTGCCCTCATAATCAAGGCCTTGTTCCAAAGCCTGTTTAAGTCAATAGGAATCTTTCTATTGACTTCAAAGGGGCTTTTGATCAAGCCCTGCCTACTTAGTAGGATACCTCTCTCCCTATGTCATAACTTAGCATTTGCCATCAGCAGGGACTCAAACTGACAGGCTCATGGCACAACACAAAGGTGCTGCTGAGAGGATACTTTCATTTAAAGACATTGGACCCCCTTTTGCAACTTCAGCCAACTGCTGATCTTCAGTACCTAGGACATTTACGTTTTAAGAGAAAAAAAAATCATTAACTTGAGGGAAGAGGTAGCATTGAGAGACCTCCCATGTCCACTGGGTCTAATTTTTCTTGATGTATGTACAGCCACACGAATATTGCCACAGAATGTACACACATATTTCTTAATCCAAACAAAAGAAATGGAGGAATCACCAAGTTCCCACTAATACACATAATGCATTATTCACATCCTTCCCTGACCATTAGGCAGTATCACATAATAATCATTTATACAATTCCATATTTCTACATACATATTAATTCTGAAAATGCATACTGTGTGGCCACACTGTAACTTGTCACTGACAGACGTTGTGGAAATCCCCCTTATTTCATGGATCATTGATCCAATGTGTAAATCCTTCTTAGCTTGCAAGCCATTGACCAGATAAACCATAAGGGCTCCAAAGGGAAAGAGCCCTTCTGGTCTGTCGAGCAAATTCAGCAGTAGCACACGTACTTCAAACCCACATGTGAAAACCTCTTTGAAATTAGGGTCCTGATCCTGCAAATCCTTATCCCATTACCTAGAAGTCATCCCGATGAAACCCTGATACATTTATCATGCACCCCTAGAAAAAGAGCACTGCGCTACTCAGGTTAAATGTTTGTATCCAGAATCAAGACCCAAATACAAGACCCAGAAAAATAAAGTCTAGATTAAATCAGCCTTTTAAGGTTTTCCACTCAAAATAAATAAATACCATGCACTACATAAAACAGGAAAAAAAGTGGGTTTTTTTAATTAAAAAGTGGGGAAAGTTGCATCAATATATAGAGACTTTTTTAATTTATGTACTCTCATAACTTCCAAAAGAGCTAATTGGACTTTCCCACAATCTTTGATACTATTAAAAATCACAGATTTTAAGCCAATTCTGCAGATTTACTATAATTCAGCAGCTGAATGCCTTTGAAAACATATCTGCTAGTAACACGGACAACGCTCTTACAACAATATTTTTCCTTTAAAGCAGTTCGCTAGATAACCTATATTTTTCTTAATTTCAGTTCTGAGGCAAATACAAATTCAAAGTACAGAAACACAAATGTTTTCTGTGGTGCTGGCACACTGCTATTTTCCAGATCGCCCTAACATGAGGTAACTATTATCAATTGTGAAAGCACAACAGGTGGGTCACATGAAAGGTCACATTAGTTTTGTTCACAGGGCCAAACAGAAGGTTTTCATCATCCTTAATAAAAACAGAAGCAAGTAATAAAATATATCATTGCAATAACATATCCCTCCATTCATATGTAATAACCTCATACATTAGATCCTACCATTCCAAAATACTGTTGTTGGCTCCAGCAGCATGATTATTTTTGCAGTTGCTACTTAAAAAAATAATATTATAAATCATAATTTGACTTGAAAATTTCCACACTGTTTTTTGAGCTGCTTTTTAAAATGTTTTCTGGACAAAACTTCTCAAAAGCATGAACTTGCTTAGAAATATTAAGTACTCTAAGTGGTTAATAAGGCAGCAAAGATTTTTAGTAATTCCTGTCATTAGTGTAATAGCAAATCATGGTTTCTAGAAGTAGTCAGGCATCTTGTTCAAATCCTGATGGTAAGTTATAGTAGACTCATAACTCGGGAATGGTGTAAAAAAGTCAGAACATATTAGATCTTTTCATAAGAGTCTTCAGGACAAATGGATCGGCCAACTCTGTTCTGCTTGTGGCACACATTGATGCACGCAAACACATCAGTGAACCAGCATAGACAGCAAAGGTTTGCATGTCAAAGTCAATGTAACATATTGCTGCACCTACTGAAAGCATATTTTGTTTTTGTCACTTAGGTATCTCACATGGATATCATCCATCTTAAACATATTTCAGTACACATTCTAAAAGGCCTGCATTTAAAACATCAGTAAGTCACTGATATAGCATCTATATCAGAGAAAATAGTTTATGTTTTCTGTTTATATATACATTTTTAACTTAAATGTCACTTTGGTTTCTTTTTAAATGATGCCTAAATGTTTCTAGGCTGAAAAATAATCAGTACACTGGCTTTTTTCTCCTGCTTTATCCTAATGTGACTATTCTCCAACACCCTCTTTTGCTGCTATGCATTCCCACCTCATAATGAATATAACTGGATATTACACAGAATTAAAACCATAAAAAAAAAAAATTGTATTTGCTTAAAACATTATTTCCCAAAAATAACATACAATATAGGCATCAGCATTAACAGTCTAGTGCCTCCCCACTGATACTGCAGCAACAAAGAGACAGGCTGCTCCTGAAAGCAGCAACTTGTTATCAGACAGCAACACGTGTTATTGGAAACAGCAAATGTATGGAACAATGTATGGATATCTGCACACAAAAAATACCCTGGGAGAATGACTTTAGAGTCTGGTTCCAAAAAAGCGAGGTGCTTATCAGCCTGTCACCCAACTGTACAAAGCTCATCCTGGGGCATGTTGTGTCTGCGGAGTGCTTGGCATTCCAGAGGCGCAGGGCCTCCCTCCCCGCAGACCCCCTGTCCTACCAGTTGGAGAACAATGCCTTTCTTTTCAGAGCCACACCTGCTGCCACTTCTGACCAACTAGTCTGTCACGTGCTTCCTCAAGAGGTTTTCAAAATCTTTCTCACGATTCAAAAATACGAAGAAGCAACTTCACGCTATTTCACGCCTTTCCTCCTCCCCCATCACAGCTTGATGTGCTAATATTAAAAATCCTAGAACATAAATCAGTAAGTATATTTCCATGTCGGGTGAGGCAAGGGTACAGAGCATCTCAAGCATTTTAGGTCAGGGGAAAAAGTCTCTTCAGTTACCACCTATCTAATACAGACACACTGTGTGGCATTCTCCAGTTTACAGATTATGCCAAAACCTTTATCTTTTAAAAGTAGTGGCAGGTAAATAATTTAGATGTGGAAAAAAATGCATCTTGAAAGCATAGTTTGTCCAAACAGAATGTGTTTTATTATCTTTCTGCTTAAGCTAAAAATTCCAAGGAGTTACTGGAATTATTCCAATCAATTTAGATAGCCAAATTTGTATTTCATTTTTTGCTTGCATTTCTGTGTGCAATGTACTGAAAGCAGTTTTCAAAAAGAACTATAATTTAAAATAAAACAAAAAACTCCTCTGACTGTGTCTCTGTTTTAGAAGAAATTAGTGCTTTTTGACAAATCATCTAAAGCCAAAAGTGAAAGTGGTAGAAAGAGTTTCTACCTCCCATATCCTAGGAAATTGTGAAGCTAAAGGAAGCTATCTAAAACTTTCTATGTAGTAGACTTTATGTAACAAAAGCTTGCTATAAAAAATAAAAATAATGGAGGAAAATTTTCAGTGTTAATAACATGATTTATATAATTTGCAAAAAGTCTGTAATTTCTGGTCAGTCTTTTGAAAGATTTACAAAATTTACAATTCAGCTATTCCTACATCTTTCAAGGTATCAGCACAATAAACTGAACATTTAGCTTAATCAGGGTTCATATCAAAGCATTATATGTGTCATAGAGAAAATGGGGACCAGCTTATAATCAGGAATGGTCCCACAAGGACATGGAGCATTCCTGTGGGAGCCCATGACTGACCAGCTTTGTTACACACACATAACAAATTAAAGATTCTGCTATAGTAAGACTGACACCCATGGGAGCCATTTCTAAAATGTAACTGTTAGGTCAGCTGAAACAGGAACACTTAATCGAGCGTCCTAATCCTAAATTCATATTGTAGCCACCGAATCAAAGGTGGCCTGATTTTGGAGGCTCTTGGCAAACCTCTCTGATTCCAGCAGCAGGCAACTTTCAGAAGTCTATCACACCTACACTTTGAAGTGCTGGAGTGAATCATAACTCTAACTTTAGACATTCCTACTGAAAACATTATCCCAGCATCCACAGGATCATGCATTTGGTCAAAGGTTGGGCTTGATCTTGCAGGTCTTTTCCAACCTTACTGATTCTATGATTTCAGTAAGACTTCCCTAACCAGAATTTGCAGCATTTGATTGTTCTTCCCCTCTCTGAGACCTTCTCTGATCAATATATATCATAGCAGTCTGATTTCTGCCACTATTCCAACCTACCCTAATTTCATACAGGAGTTTACACATCCCTGTATTTAGCACATTTCTGGTCTGGCACTAATTGCCTTTTTTGGCTTAGCTTTGAATCAAGCTATTGTCTAACAACAAACCTAGCACTTCCTTCCCTCAGGATCAGATAAATGTGCATGCACCCATGCAGATATTTCTGATGTATATATACCCCTTCACAGGGAGAAAGTCAAGCTCCCTCCAAAAATATATGAAAACAGATGACACGCACCTGTTACATTCAGTCCTTCTGTAGCATATATGATACAGACTGAAGTGTTTCTGTATTTCTATTTGTCTTCCCACATTACACTGAAAGCTACAGGCATGAATGGCTAGTTTCAGAAATAAACATTATTTTTCATCTACCAAAGGGAACTGGCAGTTTAGACTAAAATTTCCAAAAGGTCATAAAAGTCTGGAAGAAAGCCAATGCATTCCATACACCAAAACGGCAAAGCCCTTCTAACAAATGTATCCTCCTCCCTCTCACTTAAGTGTTCTTAGGTCTCCAATACATTTCTTCAAAAGCAGTGAAACTAAGACAACAACTTTGTCCAGCTGGAAAAGCCATCTCTAGGACCAAATCAGCAGCTTAACCTTTTAATTTTACTTGTTTGATTAACATGTAGTGTCTACAACCTTGATAGCAGTCATGTGCTATTAATTAATTTCCCTAATTCAGGTAGCATTTCCATTAACTTGAAGAAATTTCAGACTTTGGTCAGTATAAGAAATTATATTACATCCTGTGGATGATGAAAAAAAGGAAGGAAAAACCTTTGTACCTACCGAATTGAGCTGTTGTGATTTCAAATCAGTTGTTCTGCACGTACGGATATAATGACAGGAAAAAAAGTAATTATAATTAGGTGTCTATTTTGATTTTTCTCTTCATAGTATCCGTACTGAATGTCATTTGATTTTAACAAACTCTAAAGTCATTTCAGGCAGACACTGTATATCCTTGCTGCTACCAGTCTCCTTGGAGTGTCTAGTTTTTTTCTACAAAATTTTCATATGCAAACATTTAAACATTTTTATTACTTAAAAAAAGAATGCTTCTACAGTAAGCTGATCATCTAGAAAGGCAAAACAAAACTCATCTGAGCAATATATTAATTGTTTTCAAGGGATGCAAATAGAGAAAAAAGAAAGAAAAAGAGGGAGGGGGAAGAAAATAAAGACAGAAAACCAGAATTGGTGGGGATAAGATCAGTTAAAAATCTGATTTTACAACTGGAGCTACACTACAATTGAAGCCCCCAGAAAAGTCTTATGTGACTTTAATGGGACTCCATCATGTGCCTAAGAGACTGTAACTATAAGCAGGACATTCATTAGGATTGAATCCTTCATTTTCAACAGATGTCTTCACTGAAATTAAATTTCTGCAAGATGCCCAATTTGCTACTCTTATTTGCCTGGAAATTTTCACTAACATCAACTTCATTGGCAGCAGAATAAAGCTACTCTCACACTCTATCATTATCAAGAAACTGATAAACCACATAAAATGATAATTCTTATCAGGGAATATTCACACCAAGTCAGATATCATGTGCAAATGTCTAAATGAGGAGCTAAGGCTTTCCATACAGTTACCAATGCTCCCAGAATCATAAAAACAACATGAATAAGAGGCATTTCTCTACTCTGCATAAAAGGTCTTGAAGTTAGATAAACTCTCCATACTACACAGAGAATATATTCATTTGGAAGACAACAAAGTTTCTCCAGGGGAAAAAAAGTTAAATGGTCTCAGGTTAAATGAATGGAATATTTATACAAGAAAATCCAACACATGAAAAGAGTTCAGGAGGTGTCTAGGAATTACACTTTGTGAGAAGTTAGACTTGGCAGTTTCAGTAAGTTTTAAATGCAGATTTTCATCACAGGATGTTCTGATTAATACTGAAGATTCATCACTGGAGAAAAAAGTTAGGTAAAGGAAATTAATTCAATACTGATTAAACAGATTCTGATAATAAAACCATCAACGCAAGGAATGTTTTCCCAGAGAGCAGTAAGTCTTAGAAGTCTGTGGATCATTAAATAATATATTAAAGGTGATTAAATATACACAAACACATACACACACACATATATATATATATGTGTGTGTGTGTATATATATATATATAGGGATTGCAATAATAAAGAAATATTTGTATTATTAGGTGCAGAGTGTTTTACTAGTTTCCATTTGTTACAGTAGTACAAATGGGAAAAAAATGTTTCTTTAACAATAGTATTGCAATAGTATCCAAATAGTAACAAAGCAGTTATTGCTTTGGAAATACAAGCTACTTTTAAAAAATGTGGGCACACAGAATGCCATCATTTGCAATCTGTAGCAGACTTTCTGCCAGCTATGTCCAGAAATTAATCTAAAATTTCAGAGCTAGTAGTCCTGAAGGGAGCACTGGAGCTCTGGTTGACAGTTCTGTATCTCTGCTTTCTTCTTCTCAAGACCACAAAACCACCCCACAGTAACCTGGAATAGCTGTAAATAATCCATCTTTATGTAGATATGAAAATTAAAATTAAGAAGGCAATATTACCTTCATATCAAAGCCAGTTGTCCATGCCACCACCTTTATAAGTGGATGCAAATCACACAAAACTGTTTCAGAATCACAGCTTTAGAAATTGTAGGGTTTATTTAAAAATATGTTAACATGGGAAGATGTAAACTTACTCCCTATTTCCCTGCTCTGCTTGTTCAAGTTAAAGATTTTTGCTTCTGTTCCCTACCATAATCCCTCCTTAAAATACTTAATATCACAAGATTCCTAATCCACAAGAGACTTCCAGGGCAATAACAGTGTATCTTACAGTGCTGGACTTGAATTTGTTGAAAGGCAAAAGTATCTCCAGCGCAATTTTTCTTCCCACCCCACCTTCAGTCTGATACCACGTTCATTTATTCTTTTAGACCAAGCCAGTCACTTCCTAAATGCTATGCCTCATTTTCTTTTCCAGGCAGTTTCCAAGAGTGCCTGATATTGAAGGAGCTGTGAAGCAACACTGAGGACTTGGGCTCAACATCTCAGCAACTGGATGTTTGCTGTCTGCTAACCTCACAGCAAGGAAGAGTCTACCTCAAATAATTTTAGATTAGAAATACTGAGCGGAAAATTACAAGAACCCTTTTCAAGTTCACATCCTGTATTCTGCTCTCTTTACCAAACACAGATTATCTGACAGACAGGTTTCCTTTTCCATTTGTCCAGTATATTCCAACAAAGAAAATAAAGTTGGCACAGTGAGTGTTATTTCACTCTCCTTGACTGAATGCTGTCTATCCCAGTCCCAGAGAAAAAGCAGTTGGAGTAACCCTAACCTACTTTTCTCTACTACTTTTGCACATGGGCACCAATTAAAATATTGAATCAGTGAGTTAAACAGGAGGTGTCTCATTCAACATCAATGACAACCCCTCACCACACATAGCCTGAAAGTTAAAATGCATCTCTAAAAAAAAAAAAAATTTGTTTTTAATATCAGCAAGCATGTTAATTGTGGTAAAATGAACAATACTGAAATTGTTTGAAGACAAAATTAAATTTAATGAAATTCACAAACAAACCCCTTTTAGAAAATAATAACAGTTTTTTGAACATTAAAGAGAAACTCATTATATCGAGACAACTCCAATGTAAAAGGCAAACCAACTTCAATCACTGCATATCTGCATGTTAATGAACTTGCTGTGTGCAGAGGGACTGAACAGAGTAAGTAATGGGAAGACTGTCTTAAAGCATACAGTGCACTTTAAAATAAAACACGCCACCTTTAATCAATGAAACACCTTTTCATTCGTACCTTAATAGAAACTGAAATGATTTCAAACATAACACAAAGGGAAGATGATACTTGGTAAAGGTTTCTTTAAGACATAACATTTCTTGCACATTCTTTCAGCATTCACATGCTGTCAGCATCACTGTGGCAAAGACTTTCAAGTTTCAGCAGACAGATACCGCCTAGTACAAAGTCTTTGTCATAATAATTTCATTGCAGCCCCCTGATCAAACATCTAGACAAATCTGAGTCTGAAAAGTGAGAGCTAACCAGTGACCTTTGATTAGAACCACAAGCACCAGTTTTAATAAAATGCCTCATTCATTGCCTTCCACTGCCAACAAGGAAGGTGTGTTTGAGCCTGAAAAATGTAGTCAATATACCATTTACACCCATATAATGATTCCTATTATTCACAGTTAGAATTTGTGACTGCAGCAAGTGAAACACAGACATCTTAAATAGCTAAATGAAAATACACTGACAACATTCTACCTTTAAAATATATTCAGGAGCCTGCTTCTGCCTTTCTGTTGCTTGCTGCTGGCTTTCATGTCTTGCTGATCATATTGTAATAGGCTTGGCTTTTCCCCCCCACCCCAAGCCTTCATTTACACAATGTTCAGTTTGTTACAATTTCTCAAAAATCTGACTGTTGGCAAAGTCCAGTTTTAAGGGGCCTTTAAATTTGTACTTCACTTAAAAGACAGTGTCCCATTCAAATATACGTTCATAAAGCTGCCCTTTTGTATATTATACATGAATATTTATATATTAAATTTTGAAAATTCAACTCATTTTTGGAGCTGAACTTCCTATCTGACTTTGAGGGAAGGTTGTAAAAAGACCTAACAAACTTTGCAGTTGTTCAACACATGTTTTTGCTCAAAAGCATCCAAGTTGCTGGTCTCTAATACAGAAGTTCAAGGAAATACAATTAAAATCCATTTCACATATTTGTGCCTTAGCATGTCAGGCAAGAGGACAGAAAGGGGGTCTTATCACATTTATTTCCCACTTGAAAAGCGAAAGTCTTAAGAAGGGTAATAAATATTCAAATGACTTTGCACCACTGAGCTACCATATCAAGCTAATGATCTGTAGTCTGGAGCTCTATAAAAAGAAAGCTTACTGCCTGCCGTCACCTAGAGGTGTTGCTGTAAACACTGTGGGGGGATATTCTCCTCTCAGTGTGTGTGCATGTAACTACACTTAATGTTGTTTTCAAGACAGAATATATTGCTGAGTTGTAAAACAGAAAGACGGGTTGAAACGCACGCAGAAAAAGAATGCAAGGACAAAACTAATTGAAAGAAACTTGCTGGAGATTTAACTTAGCTTCGTTCCTCACCGTGCTCTGAAGGAGTGGGTCTGTACTTCAGGTCCTGCTTGCACAGCCACAAACAGGAGAGATACAGATGTTCAGTCATACACAGGGTAGGAGCTCATGGCTGCAAGATGAGTGAACTCCACAGCTTGCCAGAGCCAGCTGCAATCTTGAGTTCACTGTAACAGAACTACTGAGGCCCTAAAGTTGAACAGTCCACTGCACAAGGGAACAGACCCCTTCAGGCAGGGAGAAAACAGGAATAAATGGCAATTTGTTATAAACACTCCATCCTCCCTAGAGCATGGATCAAGCAGACTTGTGGTCCATCAAAAGCCATGTTGAAAAGGCAGTTCCAAGTATATTAAAGAACCATTTCTAACCACGTATGTAAGGGTTTATAAAGTCTTATCTCTATTAAAAAATATTGCATAAGAAGGAGAGATGGTCTGCCATTTAAGTATAGGCCTGGAAATGAGCCATATCTTCCAAGTTCAAATTCTGGCTAGGACCCAACCCATCTTGAAACCTTCCTGCTTCAATTTCCCAACTGGAAAAGTGAGAATAAACATACTTGCCTACAGTATTTCTCTCCTAAGAGTGGAGGAATAATTAAACACAGGGTACTAGCATCTTGTCTGTTTGGAAGCTCCAACACCCCTTATCACCTCTAAACAAATGTAAAAGACAGATTGCAATTGTACATCTTCTCTTCTGCATACATTCACTTTCTAACCTGCAAGAGAGCTTAATCATATTTACATAGGTTATTTAGGCTGTTCAGAAAAAAAGAGAGACTGAAAGAAAACTGCATAGAAAAAGCATACAGAATTAAAAGTAAAGCTTCTCCACGGTCCATGTTTACTTTTCTTTGAGTCTTACTCTTATAAAAGCACTAACCTTCTTCTAAAACTGGAGGAAAATGCCTGTCATCAGAAACCCTCAGGTTCCTCTCACCAAAGCCAGCAAATAACAAGTAACCTGGAACCAGATACCAAGAGAGAGTGAAACCATTTTCTTCTCTCCCAACAGTGACATAAGCCAGGTTTTTACTGTCTCTGCTTTTTGTTCTTATAGATTGCATGGCAAGCCATCCTGGCCCAAAGGTGGTAGCGATGCCTTCTTGTCTATAACTCTAAGCAGTGCTTTCCCAGCTCTTTGGATTTTTAAATCACCTGGAAGAGGCAAAGTTCTGTTGATTTATAAAAATTATACATTATCAAATATCAACTTTTGGCCTATCATGATTCCATCAGGGCTGAATTATTCAGGTTTACTCAGCAAACTCTCAAGGTCTAAAAGCTGAATCACTCACAGTTTCTCCCATACCAGGACACCAAGGAATGTTCTATTCAGCCTCATTAATGAAGGATGGTGTACACAGGCT